>NW_015507071.1:83789-84442 GCF_001515645.1 Sinocyclocheilus grahami
TCTGTAGAGTTGAGCGCATTTGTCTGATGAGCTGCTGGGTCGAATAATTAACTTAAAAATAGATCATTTAATGTGTCATGACACTGAATCTAGGGGATTTATTAGAGAGATTTGCTCATGTGTAGGCTATGTATATATTTAAAAAACATATTTGTATGCCTATGTATTTATACTTGTATATAATTTATTTTATATATAAATCTAACATATTTTTCCTTCATATATACCTGTATTTGTGTGTATTATATACATAAATATACACAGTACACACACATATAGTATGGAAACAAACTTTTATTTTGAATGCAATTATTCGTGATTAATCGTTTTGCAGCCCTGAGAAATTCAGTCGATTGAACGAGTGTCATTTATTTGCACGTGTTCTGCGCTGCACCTGTGGCCTGCTTGCACACGTATGTTGATTATATCATTGGGCAAGAAATAACATGTTCTCTGTGTTGGATTCAGATCTCGACTGAATGTTGAGAGTGAGTTCAGTTCATCTGCTGCATGAACAACAATCATAGTGGACTGTTATTGGTCTCTGCATATGATGTATATGCATGATTTTTGGTGTATTCGCTTGTTTGTCAGGGCTGCATTTAGTCAGACTATACAGTGGGTACGGAAAGTATTCAGACCCCCTTAAATTT
>NW_015507071.1:85001-102326 GCF_001515645.1 Sinocyclocheilus grahami
TAATTTTTCATATCAGGCCGATGCCGATATTTACATTTAAAGCCAATATCGGCCGATTCCGATATTGGTCCAATAATATCGTGCATCCCTATTCTGAATGCATAGCAGCTGCATAAATTTGCTAGGGTGTTCTGATTTTTGTGTTTTTAACCATTTGCTATGCAGTTGCTAGGGTGCGCTTAATGTTATTAGATAGAGCTGCAAATTAAACTGGAATCGTGATTTGGAAAAGGCTATGATTTTTTCATGCGCAGCTTGTCAGAGAAGCATGGTTCTCCATCCGAAGGACAGAGGGTGCTCTCGCGCTGAAACTCCAAATATGCCCCGCAGGAGAAAGGTGTAATGCATGTCTGTGCAGAAAATCCCACATAGCGGTAGCTGAATAAACAAAAGATTTAACTTCATTCAACGCATGAAAATAGCCACAGAAGCTAGCATGGCGTTAAACACAAACAAGCATTGATTCAATGACTATGACAATATATGGTTTATCTGAGTTCAAGCCTTCTCATGTGTTTTCTTTATAATAAAGTATACTTATAATGCAGTGCTAATCGACATAGCCTTTATCACTGCATAGAATACCATGAAATAATATGTTGCGTGCCTCATTCTGTGTAAGAAGCCACATCATCTCACAGAAGAATTTGATTTCAAACACACGACTGATGTTATGAAGTGAGTTTGGAGTAAAAACTTGTTTTTAAATGTAAAAAAAAACCACCCTAGTGTTCAAAGTGTGTTTAGGCTGTTGGTGTGTAGTTACTAGGGTGTTTAGACTGTTGCTATGCAGTTGCTAAGGTGTTCTGAGTGTGTTTAGGCTGTTGGTGTGCAGTTACTAGGGTGTTCAGAGTGTGTTTAGGCTGTTGCTATGCAGTTGCTAAAGTGTTCAGAGTGTGTTTAGGCTGTTGCTATGGTGTTGCTAAGGTGTTTATAATGTGTTTAGACAGTTGCTAAAGTGTTCTGAGTGTGTTTAGGCTGTTGGTGTGCAGTTACTAGGGTGTTCAGAATGTGTTTAGGCTGTTGCTATGCAGTTGCTAAAGTGTTCTGAGTGTGTTTAGAGGTTCAAACTCACCCCCTCCATTCCCACCACCCCAAACTGACAAAAACAATTGTGGCAACCAGAATATTTCTGATGCATCACAATCTATTTTTTACATCCTCTCACCACATGCCTTCTAGTCTCAATCCAGATGCCAGTGCCGCCCACTTTGAAGAACAAAGCAGGAATCATGGGAGCGTCATCTGCAGGGCACGTGCTTGGCTCCTGTCTGGTGTCACTTTATTACATGTCGCACTTTCATCCCTCCAAACCAGACAAAAAAGTCTAAACACACTTGAACTTGGGCCAAAAGAGGCCGTCTGGATCGCAATTATCCAATTCAGCGGGGAAAGGGAGCAGATTAACATCCAGGTTTCACCGAAGCACCAGATGTTTTCGCTAGAAAAACAAATATTGGGAAGGGTGGTGCAGTTTTGGGTTGCGTTTTCGTCACGTGTGATATCTGACACCGCTATAGTGTTTGTGAATGGGAGCCATGAGAGTGGTGTGTTATTATGGAGCAGTCTGATAGCCCAGACAGGCAGTATACTCCACCCTGTGTGGTCCACTCATGCGATGGAGGCATGGATGTGCTCCATCTCTCAAGTGTCTAATTTGTCTCAGTTCAAACCTAAAAAAAAGAGTTTATCTTCATGCAAACAACGTTGAATATTGGTCAATTTTGGTTATTCACAAAAATACATAACCAATGCAATTCATCAGAATCAATTTAAATTGATCTCTTTATGTAAATTTCAGAATTGAAATATAATTTTGACATTTTTTTGCATAAAGTCAAGTCCTGATATCATAATGAAGATGAATACTTCAATAAATGAATCATGATTACTTAAATTTTTTTGAAAATAAGCAGGTAAGACTATTATGACTGTGTTATTAAATCTCTTAAAATTATTACATCTTTTTATGACAAGACACTTCAAGTTGTAAAATGTGATGCGACTCCCCAAAAAACTTGATGGTATTTTTGAATTAAATAATTGGTGATTGTGAAACAAAAATACCCTAATAAAAATAAAGACATTAAAGATATTTTGGGAAAAAATGATTAAATGTATAAACTCACACATATTCAAGGTGCAAGAAAAAACATGACTTAGTTACACCACATTCATTTTTTAGAGATATTAAATTCAAATTTTCTTGAAAAAACAAGTACGCAAGTTTTTCAAAAATGATATATAACCAACATGAATACAAAGAGAATAAAAAGAGTACATTTCAAAGACTTAGGAACATGTTTTTGTTTGCGTACATGTCACAAAGCATGTAGACTAGTTGTATAAAGCTGCAGTTGTGCTATTTTTAAAGTAAACTAACATTATCATCTGAAATCAAGCACTGAGAACTTTTGTTTTAGTAGCCTATATATCTACCTTGTCAGCTACACCAAAAACAGATTTTCTCATTTCACAAGCTAATCTGTTTCTGATTTCCTCATGCCTCTCAATTTTGACTCAAACAGATGTTTTTGAGCAGCGGAAAGGGAACGGATCTGGAGGGTTGCCCAGTATTTTAATACACTCTTTGACCTAGGGTCAAACAGTGACGTCTTCTTAGTTTGTCAAGCATGTAAACAATAAAACAACTTACTTTGTCAATAGTGGTATAAGGAAAAGAAGAAGAAGAAAAAAAAAAGAATTCCTCTCTATTGGTTTCTCTGTTTTTCTGAAATGGTCATCTGATTTCTTCACTAGACGTACACGGAGCTATTCCAGGGCACTATAATTGAGTTGTCACTGCCATTCAGAAACAAGAATAGCCTTTTCCCAGTCATGGGCTGTTGCAGAAAGAGGAATTTAAATGAATTCAAAATACAGCTCTCCCGTCATTTACTGTACCACTAAACTCAGGAAACTCACTTGGTATCTGGCTTGACCCCAATGTTTGTGTAGAACAATGTCTATAATGGAAACTGACATCCATCATCACTCTTGAAATGCTAAATGTGGCTTGTAGACACTCATGTAGCATCAAAACAATGTAGCATGAATTTCAAATAGCACAGACATGACATTTTTAAAGAGCTGCAAACAAATGAATGAAGAATAGGGGGGCCACTGTGCTGGAAGCTTTTAATATTGTGTGTGTGTGTGTGTGTGTGTGGATTGTAGTGAGCTCCATTACTGTGATTGCAATGGCGTATCCTCTCAATAATGCTCCCAGAACACCTTGTCTGCTACACCAGCCCAATTGGAATCACAGCAAGGGTTTATTAGCTCAGCCTGCGACACAGTTTGTTCACAAACACACAACAAAGGGACCAAGAGTGCGATAAACGCAGTTAATGCCACCGTTCTTAAAACAGCAGTAGTGTTTTTAATATTTCAGTGTACACTACAGAAGTCTGAACTCATCCTTATCCACCTTCTCACACATTCGCCATCAGAAAATTGCTACTAAACTGCACTTTAATTATGGAGTGCACAAAATACAGTCGATTTAGTGTAAATTGGCTAAAAATGATGCATGGCGCAAGCTGCTGTGGCAACGTGGCACATCTAGACAGCCCACTCAGCAAACCACCTTCAGACATGAGAGGAGAGAAAACAGAAAGAAAAGCTGCAACTCATTTAAAAACATATGACCGGAGTATAGCGTACATTCTTCCTTCTGGAGCCATGCAGCTGAAGAGTGTTAGAGTTAGACTGGGTTTTACTAGTTTACAGAACGATATTGGTTTTACTAGACTACATACGATGAGGCTGGGTTTTACAACACTGCACATTGTTACTGACTTGTTACAGACTTCTTAAATAAAGATTGGACTGGTCTTTTCTAGACTACAGACTAAGCTTTACTAGATTACAGAATGGGCTGGGCTTTACTAGTTGACAGAACAATACTGGTTTTACTAGACTACATCGTATGAAGCTGGGCTTTACAATGCTGCAGATTGTTACTGACTTGTTACAGACTCCCCTTAAATAAAAATTAGACTGATCTTTACTACACTATAGACTAGGCCAAGCTTTACTAGTCTACAGAATAGGCCTAGACTAGGCTTTACTAGTTTACAGAATGATATTGGTTTTACTGGACTACATGAAGCTGGGCTTTACAACACTGCAGACTGTTACTGACTTAGTTACTAGACTTCTGAACAACGTAGCAGCACCGCATCAAGTGGGTTCAACTGGATAGGCTAAAAAAGCATTAAAATGCAATGACACTTACATTGTCATTGCATTGTGTGCCACTGATAAGGCTACCTGACGCACACCTAAAATTCGAATGAAACGATTTTGGATTCAAATGTGGATTTATATTTTAAATACAATGAATATTCGAAATTTTATTTGTTTTTTGTTTTTTTTGATGGCCCTACTACAGAGTCAGACGATGCTAATCTTTGCTGGACTACAGAATAGACTGGGCTTTACTAGTTTACAGAACAATATTGGTTTTACTAGATTACATATGAGCCTGGGTTTTACAGCACTGCAGTTTTTTTACAATCAAAGCTGGACTCACATTTGATTACAAATAAGTTTGTCTTTTACTTGACTAAAGACAAGTCTTGGCTTTATTAATATGCTGGGTTTTCTAGATTACAGTCTATGCTGCTTTACCAGACTATGTACTAAACTGGGTTAAACTCCAAATATGCCCCGCAGAAGAAAGGTAATGCACATTGTTCCAGGAAATCCCATATAGCGGAAGCTGAATAAACAGAAGATTGAACTTCATTCAACGCATGAAAATAGCCAAAGAAGCTGGCATGGTGTTAAACGCAAACAAACATAGTTTCAAAAACGATGACAATATAGGCAATGGTTTATCAGAGTTCTTCAAATCTTCTCATGTATTTTCATTATAATAAGGTATACTTACAATGCAATGCTAATCGACATAGCCTTTATCATGTATGCGTAGAAAATAATATAATAATATGTTGCGTGCCTCATTCTGTGTAAGAAGCCACATCATCTCACAGAAGAATTTTATTTCAAACAATGTAATGAAGTTATGAAGTGAGTTTAGGGTAAAAACATATTAAATGTTGTCTTTTGTTGGACAAGAGGTTCATAAATGCTTCTCATGTTTGAAAGATGTTTGAGGCGTGTTGCTTTTTCAAATGCATGTTATAACTTATTGCAACTTGTTGCACTTAACTCTTTTGAACGTCAAACAAGTCACATAAGTAACAGTCGCGTGCGGTGTTCTGAGTGTGTTTAGGCTGTTGGTGTGCAGTTACTAGGGTGTTCAGAGTGTGTTTAGGCTGTTGCTATGCAGTTGCTAAGGTGTTCAGGGTGTGTTTAGACTGTTGCTAAGGTGTTCTGAGTGTGTTTAGACTGTTGCTAAGGTGTTCAGAGTGTGTTTAGACTGTTGCTAAGGTGTTCTGAGTGTGTTTAGGCTGTTGGTGTGCAGTTACTAGGGTGTTCAGAGTGTGTTTAGGCTGTTGCTATGCAGTTGCTAAGGTGTTCAGGGTGTGTTTAGACTGTTGCTAAGGTGTTCTGAGTGTGTTTAGACTGTTGCTAAGGTGTTCAGAGTGTGTTTAGACTGTTGCTACGGTGTTCTGAGTGTGTTTAGGCTGTTGGTGTGCAGTTACTAGGGTGTTCAGAGTGTGTTTAGGCTGTTGCTATGCAGTTGCTAAGGTGTTCAGGGTGTGTTTAGACTGTTGCTAAGGTGTTCTGAGTGTGTTTAGACTGTTGCTAAGGTGTTCAGAGTGTGTTTAGACTGTTGCTAAGGTGTTCTGAGTGTGTTTAGGCTGTTGCTAAGCAGTTGCTAAGGTGTTGCAAGTGTTATTTGAAATCGTGAGATTTAGTTCAGCTGTTTTCTGATCCAGAAGGTGAAAATGTTGCCTCTGATCACTTAGTAAGCACACATGATCTGTTCAATCATTGAAATGCTGCAGGACCACACACACTCAGCTTTAAAGGGTCAGTTCACCCAAAAATCTAAATTCTGTCATTAATTACTCACCCTCATGTTGTTCCAAACCCCGTAAGGCATTCGTTCATCTTCGGAACATGAATTAAGATATTTTTGATGAAATCGGAGAGCTCTCTGACCCTCCCATAGACAGCAAGGATCCGAACACGATCAAGGCTCAGAAACGTAGCAAGGAGATCGTTAAAATAATCCATGTGACATCAGTGGTTCAACCGTGATGTTATAAAGCTACGAGAATACTTTTTGTGCGCAAAGAAAATAAATATAATGACTTTATTCAACAATTCGTCTCCTCCGCGTCACCCTATAGCGCCATTTTGGAGAGTATCAAAGCTCTCGGAATGCATCAAAAAAATCTTAATTTGTGTTCCGAAGATGAACGAATGCCTTACGGGGTTTGGAACGACATGAGGGCGAGTAATTAATGACAGAATTTAGATTTTTGCTGAACTAACCCTTTAACTCTTAGATGTTTCAGCACATCACTATCAGCACTAGTACTAGTGATGACTGGCTCGGTACATAACTAAACCACACTGACTCAAATGAATGTCTAATTCTCACTCTCTCTCTCTGTCTGTCTGTAGCCCAGCGTGTTGATCGTCAGTTATATCGAGTCTGGGAAAGCGGCTGCACAGTTCGGCTTCTATCAGCTGGTGGAATGGAAGCCCGATGACTCCATGATCGCAGTGACGGTGAGTAAAACACATCTGTCTCTCCTGTGAGTGCGCTTTATGAGGAGGTGAATCGTCTGTCTGTTATGTAGTGAGAACTTATCACATCATATCATCGTCCAGCAGGTGCCACTATGCTGCCAAACTGTTGCTATGCAGTTGCTAGGGTGTTCAGAGTGTGTTTAGGCTGTTGCTATGCAGTTGCTAGGGTGTTCAGAGTGTGTTTAGGCTGTTGCTATGCAGTTGCTAGGGTGTTCAGAGTGTGTTTAGGCTGTTACTATGCAGTTGCTAGGGTGTTCTGAGTGTTGCTAGGGTGTTATGCAGTTGCAAGGGTGTTCTGAGTGTTTTAGGCTGTTGCTATGCAGTTGCTAGGGTGTTGTGAGTGTTTAGGCTGTTGCTATGCAGTTGCTAGGGTGTTCTAAGTGTTTAGGCTGTTGCTATGCAGTTGCTAGGGTGTTCTAAGTGTTTTGGGCTGTTGCTATGCAGTTGCTAGGGTGTTCTAAGTGTTTTGGGCTGTTGCTATGCAGTTGCTAGGGTGTTCTAAGTGTTTTGGGCTGTTGCTATGCAGTTGCTAGGGTGTTCTAAGTGTTTTGGGCTGTCGCTATGCAGTTTCTAGGGTGTTGTGAGTGACTGACTTAGTCCCATAGTTTTGCGCACCTCTAGTCTTGTGTGTGGAGATTTATTTATTGATTGATTGATTAATTCGTCGTGCAGAACAGCGTTAATTTCAGCGCTAACAGCCCTAGTGAGTCGCCCACATCAGCGGTATTTTAAGGCATTATGGGAGAAGTTAGGAGGCATAATTACTCCAGTCACACATGTCCTTCACAGAGGAGACGACTGTTTAAATGTTAATGTGAGTTTGTGCAGTCGTGCGTCCGTCAGTCACTGCGTACAGTGAACAAAACGAACGCTGTGGTTTCTCTTTTGTTTGGCTTATAAATGCTGTCATTCATTCTGCTGACAGACAGACAGAGATGAGCAGAGAGTCTTTACACGCTCACATCTGCCAGTCGCACTCATACACCTTCACTCTGTTACACTACAATACTGTGCTTACTGCTTATATTAGGTTTTCTTGCATTGATCATCACAGCATCCTCTAAAATCTGGAACCCTTTCTTGATTTGGCTGATTAACCCTTTCCACCATCTGGACAGTTTATGTAAAAAATTAGTTTGTGCTTGGTGCTCATCTTTTGTACATTAAAATATACATTTTAAAGAAACACATTATTTTCTATTATTATTATTTATTATTATATTTTATATTTTTATATTCTCTATTTTTGTTTTTATTATTACCTCCCCCTTTATCCAAAAAACAATTAATTAATTTATTTATTTATTATATTGAATTATTTTTACATTTATTGTATTTCGTTTATCTTTTTTAAAATTAATCTTAATTGTAATTTATTGTATTTTAGTTGGTCTTTAAATAAACAGATTATTTGATTCTTTGTTGTTTTTTATTAAAAATAGTTTAAGGTTAAATTAATGTATCTTATTAAAATTTATTGTAATTCATTGTATTTAATTAATACATTTTATTTATTTATTTTAGTCATGTTGTAATTTTTTTTTTCTATTTTTAGAATTTCCTCCCATTTATTATTATTAGTACATTATTGGTACATTATTAAATTTTTATTTTAAATTATTGTAATATTGTAAAATAAATAAATAAATTGTAGTTAATATGTAAATAAACTGATTATTTCATTTTTACATGGTTTCTATTTACTTTCCTCCTATTTACATTTTTATTTTAATTTATGGAGATTAATTTTAATTATATATTTTTATTCGTTTTTGCACACCCTGTTATAGAAGGCAATTTCTGCCCATTTTAAATAAATCAATTTAATTATAAAAATGAAAATAAATAATGAAATTGTTCATCTGGCTTTCATTTTCATTTTTATAATTACATTTATTTAAAATTGGCAGAAAATGCCTTCCATATTTCATTACACCAAATACACAATAATGTTCTTTTTAGCAGCATCATATGACCCTTTTAAAAAAAAAATTATATTTATATTTTAGTGCACACACATGTAAGATAGATGTTTCTGGCCATTGTCTCAGTTTTTTCAGCATCTTGCGCCATAAGCAGCACATTTAAGATGCTGTGTCCATTTAGAAGTGTCCTGAAGCTGTATTTCCATCTGTGCTGTTGTTGTTGTGGGTCTGGTTCTGTCCATCAGTCGGGGTCAGTATCGTCACGCGTGTTCAGACAGCAGATCTCGGTGTTTCCACTGCCAGACGTCACAGCGGTGCATTACAGCACGACCGCAGGCTTGATTTCACAGCGCCGCTCTTCTGTGTCTGAATCAACAGTCAGTGTTTAGTCTTGATAGCAGTCGGTTTGGGTCATCAGGGAAGCACAGATGACAGCCGCTCACTGGCTTCATGCAGGTTTAACTAGTCGACTGACACGGTTTGGTTCTCCATCCTGCAGCTTCATTTACACGAGTCACTGATGAAGATGACATTAACACGGATCTGTTGCTTCTAAATGTCACGAATATAAATCACGCTCACAATGCAGCCTCAGCAGACTAGACATTTAAATATTCATTATGCATTACAATAATAGATGTGCTGTTTGCAGTTATAGTCCAAAAGAAATGTTAAACCTGTAATTATTGAGTTTAACACTGCTTTTGTTATCCAGGGTAGTAAATACTCCAGAATATTCCAGAGAGAAGTGCTCTCATTTCCTCTGTTTGTACTGTAAAGGACAATTAATTAATTTATTTATTTATTAACATAAAATAAATATTATAATTTATAATATATCATATCATCATAATAATACTAATAATAATATAAAACCATTTTCAATATAAAATAGTAAGTGTGTACAGTGTAAAGTGTGTATACTTTATATAAATAAAATAGTATTTAAAATTTTTTTTTTAAATGTGACCTGGCAACATGTTTCTGAATGCTTCTTCTAGCTGCATGGAACATACAGACGTGTTCTTCTCGCCGGTGTTTCATCAGTGCAGTTGTAGATGAAAGAGTACAAACGGTTTCTTTGATGTGCTCGTAAACTCTGATGCTCCACACCGAGAGCGCGAGTCTCCGAGGATTCTCTCTTGTGCTTTAATCTTTCGCTGGTGTCTGGTGAAAATCTCTTCACAGTGCAGACGTTTACAGAGTGAAGGCAGATAGCAGCGGCCCGCTTTGGGATGTTTAGTCTGTTCTCCGACACACAGCCTGTGAGCTTCTGCCGCTCCGCGCCGCACGCAGCTGATCGGTGGAGCATCATGGGTAATACTGGCCTCTCTGCGTACAAAATGTTCCCAGGAGTTCAGTGATTGGCTGGAGCTTCAGTGAACTTCATTCACCTCAGACAAACGTCCCACGGACAGAGCTGTGTGGGCTGCAAGTGATAAACCTGCATGAAGACTCCCACAGTCTTTCTCACCGCCTGCAGCGTCTTCATCTGCTGTCTAGTCTGTATCTCTTCTGATATTGTGTTAGTGGTCTTTTGGGCTGCAGAATTTGGCCAAAGTTTTATGAATACATGTTAATATGGCAATAATAATAACCTTTTTTGGGGTATAATAATAACCTTTATGTATACATTTTATTTTATTAATTGTAAAATATAATTTTATAATATATTTTATATGTATAATAATAATTATTATTATTACTAAATAAAAAATATAAAAAGTACAAAATAAAAATAAATAAACAGTATTAAAGACAAAAATATAATCTATAAAACGCAATAATATAAGAACAATTTTATTTTACATTACAGTACTAATATGTAATATTTTTGGCTTTTAATTTGACAGAAATGTTTGGGTTATTTTTTCCTTTGTTTGTTTGTTTGTCATTGGGCTTGACAATTTGGCCAACATTTTGTGACTATATCAGTATGGCTATAATAAAAATAAAAATACATATTAATTAATAGTAATAAAATTAAATAGTAAAAAAAATATTACTAAATAAAAAAATACTAAAAAATCAATAAAAAGAAATCCATAAAATAAAACATCACTGTTGTAATATTTCACTGTATTTAAGATGAAATATTATGATAGATTTATTTTAAATTACAACTGTATAATTACTATACTAATATTTATGTCTGTCATTTTTATTGAAATGTGTTTTGTTTGTTTGTTTTTGTTTTCTGTGGTTCTTGCTGTATCGTCTAGTCTGGTCTGTCTGTGCGCTGATACTGTGTTACTGATTTCAGACTGGTTTCGTGCTGAAGTTTAGTTCAGTATCCGTTGAATCTGATACGATTTGTTGTGGTTGCTGTGCACAGCATTGATTCATTCCGTCTCGTCGGTCAGATCGCAGGAATTAGTTTGGTTCCTGCAGGCGAATGAGGGATCGCTGTGATGACGATCTCACCTGACGACACGCTTTAATCAAAACCAGAGTGTTTCTGCTCTGGATTATTCACAGAGTGTTATTTCTGGAACTGAAACACTCGACACACGCATGTGTCTGACATCAGTTTAAACAAGCACAAAACAGATTTTATTCATGTCTGTGTTTGTGCATTTTCAGACGTGTTTTGGACTCATTTGTGAGATTGGAGTTTGTTTGCATGCGAGGAGCACGAAAGATCAGCAGAGAGGAAGTCAGAAACATGCAGCGGTTTGGTGGAGAATGGTGTGCGTCTCAAATCTGAGCTGGTTTGTTGTCACCACATCAACAGCTTGAGAACGGCTGACTGCAGCGTTTTTAACGTGTTTTGACGCTTTTATCTTCCTGTGTGTATGTAAATATGCTGAGCGCTCAACCTGATCTCTTCCTAAAAACCACAGCCACAAACACTTCATGATTATTCAAATGTGACGGTTTAAGTGCAGGTTAATTTTAATTATTATAACTTTAAAATATGAAACCACTGCCAAGTACAGCTTCAGAGTTGTTGCTTTATTTCAGCAACAATTTCCCTATTTCCCACTTATGAAGTCGTTATTACGAGCTCATTGCATTCAAACGATTTGTTGTCGGAAAGAATAAAATGTAATATTCCACTGGTTGATAACCATAAACATTCACTGCGCTAGAAAGTCGGCTTGATATGATTCTGGAATTTCGGTCAAGTGCATGCTTATTTCACTGTTTATATACATACAGTATGCTTCAAATGCCTATATATATAAATAGGCACTACTTTAACAACAAGACAAGGTGATGTAGTTTAAAAAAAAAAAAGACTTTGTTTACATCTGTTCAAAATCACGCATTTAAAAAAAAAAAAAAAAAAGCCTCTGTTTGAGTGTTGTACGGAGAGACCGCGCGCTCACGCTCTCTCTTTCCTTATGTGTGTATGTGCACACATCCTCGTACCTCACCGCTCCAAACTTAATCTGGGAAAGGTGAACATTCCTGCTTCATAACGTGGACTGAAAGCTGAATGTGTAGAAAGCGGGCATGTCTCCAAAAGCCTTGTTGAGCTGCAGGTTTATGCATGCATTTTTAATTAATTTTTTTATTTTATTTTTTACAGAAATTGTTTTGATTATATTTTTTATTATTGAGGCTCACTTAAGTGACTGCATTTTTTTCATTTATAGGGATTTTTTTTTTACAGAAAATAATTTATTTATGTTCTGATTATTGTTGAGCTGCAGGTTTAGGCTCGCTTAAAGGAGTGCATTTAATTAAGAAGAATTTAATTATTTATTCTAATTATTTAGCCTGACATGTTTACTGTTCCAAAATGTTCTATATGTTTCTTAAAAATAAAATGCGTTCAGTGAAAAAAAAAGTTGTTTTTTTTACCCAGACATTTAAAAATAACATATTTTAGAGCTGTAATCGCAATACCGTGATATTTTTATCTAAGGTTATCATACCGTCAGAATCTCACACCAGCCCATGCCTAATCCTGTGTGTGCGTAACGGATCAGATCCGCATCCTGAAATCATCCTTCAGCAAACAAGCGGTTCAGGACACGCAAAGAGTGCTGGTAATGACTGTGCTGTGTAGAAACACTGGAGACTGTAGTGTTAGCCAGCAGCAGAGATGCAGGTAAAGCCTGTTCACAGAGGGCTAATCTGAGCCCTCTTACAGTGATGCAAGGTTTCCCCCCGCCACAGTAACATTTTATGTTGTTCTAGATTTTTATTTTATATTACACTTGTTTTTACTCTAGAATTATTTTAGATTTTTTTTTTTTAGAAATGTATTGTTTTATTTGTGATTTTATTTGTGATTTATATATGTTCTAGATTTTATTTTTCTTTATTTTACTTTTAATCACTTATTCACTTTTATTTTACTCTTATTCATTTTTATTCTAGATTTAGGTTGTTTATATTTTTCTAGATTTAATTTTTTAATTAATTTTATTTTTATATTAGATTCATTTTTATTTTAGATGTTTTATTTTTGTTAGATTTTATTTCAGATTTTTTTTCCATTTTTTGTTTGTTTTAAATTTCTTTTATTTTAGATTTTAAACAACCTGTTTTTATTTATTTGTTTTTTATTTTTTATTTTTCATTAGAAACTGTTATTTAAGGTTTAATGTATTTAAGGTCCAGGATCTGTACTCCACACAGTGTTCTATTGATATTGTTTGTGTTTGATATGAACTGATATTTTTAATCACTTATTCACTTTTATTTTACTCTTATTCATTTTTATTCTAGATTTAGGTTGTTTATATTTTTCTAGATTTAATTTTTTAATTAATTTTATTTTTATATTAGATTCATTTTTATTTTAGATGTTTTATTTTTGTTAGATTTTATTTCAGATTTTTTTTCATTTTTTGTTTGTTTTAAATTTCTTTTATTTTAGATTTTAAACAACCTGTTTTTATTTATTTGTTTTTTATTTTTTATTTTTCATTAGAAACTGTTATTTAAGGTTTAATGTATTTAAGGTCCAGAATCTGTACTCCACACAGTGCTCTATTGATATTGTTTGTGTTTGATATGAACTGATATGTAAAGCACTTTCACTCAGGTATGCAAATGTTTTTCTGCTCTTTTGATGACAATTCAAATCATGTTCGGCGTAAATTGATGCGAGGCAAAGCATCGGCCGGCGTCTCTCGTCATGTTTTGCGTTACGAGAGCGTTTTCTTCAGCTGCGTTCTGGAGTGACTTCCGCGCGATTCCTCCGTCGCTAAGCCACCAGCAATAACAGGAAGGAGTGGCGTTCCGAGAGGCTTTGTGTGAGTTTGTGGCCGCTTTGATGTGTGTGCGTTCCATGATTATTTCTCATATTACTTATTGTTTAACTACTTGGTCGCAAGCTAGTATTACTACTCTGAAACCACTAGAGTCTTTGTATAAACAATCACTAAAACTCTTGATAAGAAATCAGTTCAGTTTAATCATTGTTCAATATAAAACAAAAATACAATTGGCTAAGCTTGGATAACTTGATCAGATATGTACATATTTGTCTACTGTTTAAGACTATACACAGCATGACTTCACCACTAAAACAGGTTGTGAGTATTAGAACAACTGCTCACCGGTCTGACTGTATTATTCCTCTCAAAAATGTAAATTCAGTCAGTCTGTATTTTCAGTCAAAGCTGCATCCCATCAACAATTAGAAGATTACATACTTTTTGTTCTTTTCAGTTTCATCTTAAAAAATGGTTATGGACAACTCAGCGCTGTCAACATTAGTATTGTATTCTTGACTGTAGACTAACTTGTACTAATTGCTCTTGGCTATGTTGCCTTCTCCTGTTGCCATCTCTCTCTCCTTTCCTTCATATTTTTACTTTGTCTAGATAATTTACTTATATTTTGTATTTTAGTAGCGGTTTTTACTGTGCATTTATGTTTCTGTAATTTTTTCTGTATTTTACTTTTTACTTCCTTTTTTTCATATGATGTGTATATGTGTAATGATGCTCTGTCTTTGTTTTAGGGTGACCTTTTAACATTGTCAAGGGTCTACAGATGAAAAATAGCATTTTTGGCTAATTCTGGCACATTTACAGTTATGTTTATTAATGTGCATTGCCCCTGTTAACAAATAAACTTCAACTTGTGGCTGTGTTCAGATCCTGCGCTGCTTCATGTTATCAGACGTCTGAATGAATGATTTGGATGATGACAGATGTTCGTCTGCTCTCACAACTCTAAATATTAAAGTCTGTCTAGTTAGTTTGTTGAAATAAACATCTGTCTTGTGAGACTAGAATGATTGCGTGTGTTTGAGACGGCGTAGATCTGCTCAAACCCTAGTGAGCTGTCTTAATGTCTGCTGCCTACATAGGCATCTCACCTCTTAAGGACCTTTACACACTTTTTTTTAAATACTTTTTTACTCTTTATTTTTTTTACACGCTTATGTACTCTGTATTTGTTTTAAAATTATTTTTAATTTTAGTCTTTCTATGCAAATTCCATGTTTAGTTTGTTTCTTGGGGGGGTGGGGGGGGTTTGCTAGAAAATTATGTAAATTATTTATTTATTGAATTCTGTAAATTTATATATATATAGCAAAAAAAAGTATATAGAGCAAAATATATATAGCAAAAAAATATATATAGAGCAAAAAAAATAAGTTTCAATTTTTTTTTAAATTGAGATTTCTATATCAGCTGAAAGCTGAATAAATAATCTTTCCATTGATGTATGGTTTGTTAGGATCGGACAATATTTGGCTGAGATACAACTATTTGAAAATCTGGAATCTGAGGGTGTAAAAAAATCTAAATATTGAGAAAATCATCTTTAAAGTTGTTCAAATGAAGTTCTTAGCAATGCATATTACTAATCAAAAATTAAGTTTTGATATATTTACGGTAGGAAATGTACTAAATATCTTCATGGAACACGATCTTTACTTAATATTCTAATGATTTTTGGCATAAAAGAAAAATCTATAATTGTGACCCATACAATGTATTGTTGGCTTTTGCTACAAATATCCCCCAGCGACTTAACACTGCTTTTGTGCTGCAGGGCCACATATGTTTATATAGTACAAATAGTATTTTAAGATTGAATCTTTTTTTTTTTTTTGAGCAATTAATTTACTATATAAATTGTGGCCCATTTAAAAAAATATATATTTAATGTAAATATTTATATTGTCCAAATGTATTTTTAAAAATACATTTTACATGCACCCAAAATGTGTTTTATGATCTGAAGTTTTTTCTCCATTCATGCTCTAATGTATTTAGAGATTTGTAACATAATAAAAAACAAAAATACCTTAAAATATATTTTCTTAAGCTGTGCTGTTTATGACTTATTTTTAGCACATATTCCACTGTTCCACATATGTTTAGTGCATTTTGCACTCTTCAGTCCGTATGTTTGTCTTTGGCTGTTGCCGGATGTGTTTAGTGGAGCAGTCTGCAGCCGGTCACAGGTTCAGACCTGCAGGAGTGGAGTCTTGTGCTGATCTGCGGCGTCTCTGTGAGATCTGATGTCTCTCTCACACAGCAGATACTCACACTGTTACGTGACTCGTTAAGAAGGTCAAGAAATCCCTCTCATCAGTCTGTCTCACTCAGAGACGCATCATCAGTATCCATGACGACAGACCGCATTGATCCTTGATTTGGTGTTGTGTGTGTGTGTGTATGCAGAAACTGAGATTGACTTTTATCTGCCACATGATGACATTTTGACGAACGCATCACTTCCTCTTCTCCACTTCTGACTGTCTGTTCTGAGCGGAGTAAAGCGGCGTTCAGGAGGAAGAGAAGAGCGTTGAGATCAGCACTTTCCTCAGACGCATCGCTGCGTTTGAGGTGGATTCTGGGAGTTTTGGCTGCGTCTCACTCCAGCTGTGGAAAACAATCCGTCCCGAGCGCTGAACTCTACAGGAAGTTCATCTCTCTCTCTCTCTCTCTCTCTCTCTCTCTCTCTCTCCCTCTCTCCCTCTGCTTCCACATTCTTCACTGCGTCTCCTTCCAGTGTTTCCATCATCTGTGCTGCCAGAAGCTCTCGCTCGCAGCCTTTTCCGTTTTGAACCTCTCAGTCTTTCCTCGTGTGTCTGAATTATTTTGAGTCCTCTGAGCCGCGTGTGTCTGCAACATTCAGACCATCAGCACTTTTAGAAAAATACGGAAAAAGAGACCAGCAAGAAAACAAGTCTGCATATTTTCTATATGTTTTTTTCTGTTCACAAAGGCTGCATTTATTTTATAAAAAATGCAGTAAAATTAAGAAATATTTTATAATTAAAATAGCTGTTTTAGCATCATAGGACCCCTTTAATTTTTTTTTTTTTTCACTCCAGATTAGCAATTTCTGCCTAATAAAATATTTTCAAATTTCCATGATCTTTTAAAGGTTACAAATGTTAATGACTTTTCCAGGGCTTAAACAAAACACAAGTGTAGATGTGTAGATTTTTAAAAAAAACAAAAAAATGTAATGCCTTTCATATCCAGGTTTTCCAAGACAGTGTGAACCCTGAAATTTAAATAAAGTAATGGGGGAACAAATAAAAAAAACATTTTAGCCGTTAAGCTGTAAGCTTGATTTGTCTTGATTTTAAGTCATTTTGAGGCCTGGTGTTTGAGAAATTCTGCTCTAGACTTCTAGAGTGCTGTTTCATCAGTTTGAGAGGAGAAAGTGTGTGTGTGTGTGTGTGTGTGTGTGTCAGGATCAGTGTGTCCTGCATCATTTAGGCTAATCAGTGTGTTACTCTACACTGCTGACACCTGATCACCTTCATCTCTCTCTCTCTCTCTCCCCCCTC
>NW_015507071.1:102350-119334 GCF_001515645.1 Sinocyclocheilus grahami
ATGAGCTTTATTGGCATGACTTGCACAGTATTGCCAAAGCATTGTCCATTACATGAATAAGGAATAAACAATTATATAATACATAAACAAAACAAGTACAGATCTGTAAAATAAATAAGTACATGTGTACTTTAATATTTTTCCTGTTTTTTGTGGTGGGGGGGGGGGAAGACATTGTTTAAAAAATTTTTATAAATAAAATAAAATAAAATTGCACAACAGTACATGTAAGAAATGCTTTTAGTTGAAATGCTCTCTCTCTCTCTCTCTCTCTCTCTCTCTCTCTCCAGGCTGCGAATGGTTACATCCTGCTGTTCGACATCAGAGGCTCGGATGAGAAGTACCTGTACGAGCCTGTCTATCCCAAGTGAGTGACCCTTGACCTTTCCTCTTTTAGCTTCAGCAGATCCACACGCCCCAGCATCACTTCCTGTTCCTGTTCCTCAGTCATACTGTCATTGTTCTTTCTCCTGTTGATGTTCCTCTTGACAAACACTGATTTGATGTTTGGTGCTCAGGAGAAGAACAGCGGCCATCATGTATGTTTTTTTCAGAATTCCACATGGCTGCCAAGAACAAAATCATGATGCATCGTGATGTTTGAACGACAGAATCAGACTCTGGAAATGTTTTTTCTTTTCCAGAACAATGAGCTCGTGATGTTTCTCTAGTAGAACATGCATTTGTTGAATTTCCTGCAAAGGCACACACACACACACACACACCTGTAGCCCACAGCAGTTTAGTGACACACACATACTGACCTCAAATTAGACTCTTTGAAATTCCAAAACACAGACACACAGACACACACACACTGCTGACAGCTGCTGTTCCTCAGATCTCAGCGTTCAGGTCAGTGTTTGTCATGTCAGGACGTGTCTGACACACATTCTGTCTGTGTCTCTGTGTGTCGATGTGCTCGAGTTGTTTGCAGGTTTCCTGTAATCATGTCAATAAGAGTGAGCTGGGAATGTTTATGTGTGTTTATAATGGTGTGAGTAGTGAAGCATTATGAGCTCTGACTAAACGGATTATGTTGTTCTTCTCTCTCTCACTTTCTGTGTGTGTGTGTGTGTGTGTGTGTGTGTGTGTGTGTGTGTGTGTTTTTAGGGGCGCTCGTGTTAAGGTGACTCCGGGTTACAAAGAGGAACAGTGCGCTCCAGCTCTGACCCTAGAGATGAAGAAACCCGTCGACCTGGAGGCTCCAATCAGCTGGTACAGAAACACACACACACACACACACACACTCGGAATGAGCCAAAGAGCATCTTGAGCTTCAGTTGAAGAAGTTGAAGACTGTACAAAGTGTCACATGATCAGTCAATCAATCCAGGGAACAAAATACATGTCTATATATCTATGTAATATATTATACAACATCTCTATGCATATGTGTGTGTCCAGTGTTATTTTAATATCATCGATATGTACTGTTTAAGTTATTAATTATACATTTTTCATTCAAATAATATTTAATCTATTTAAATTTTAGTTAAGTAATTTTGTGAGTGATTTTTTTTTATTTAGTTTAATTGTGTGTAAACATTTTTTAATTTTATATATATCAAGTTCAAGTTCAAGTTCAAGTCTGCTTTATTGTCAATTCTTCCACATGTACAGCACATACACACAGAGAATATATATATATTATTTCAGCATTTTGTGTATATGCTATTATAGTATTTATTAATATTTTGAGTTAGGATTTACTTTTAGATTTTTTTTTTAGAATTTATATTATTTAATATTAAGGGTTTCCATTTTTATTTCAGTTTTATTTTTAGTTTAGTTTTAGTTTTTATTGACTTGTAATTTCAGTATTGAATTTCAATTTTAATGCTAATCCTAAACTTCAGTTTATTGCCAGTACAACATTTCTAATTATCATTTAGTTTGTATTTAATATTTAGATTTGATCTTATTTCAGTTTTATTTCAGGAAACAAAATAATTTTATAGTTTTAGTTAACAATAAGAATCCTGGTCTGGAGTGAGCAGAGCTTGAATTGAGACGAAGAAGCAGAGAGAGTTTTCGTTTGTTGCTTTCGCCTTATCATTCCTGATTTGTCTTATTTTAGAGTTTACATTAATGCACTGTTATGTGGGATATGTATGTATGTAAATGTGAAGTGTGTTGGTGATCTAGTCAGTGGACTGATTTGTGTGTGTGTGTGTCAGTCTGCAGACGCTGCAGGAGGATCTGTTAGTGGCGACGGCAGACGGTTATCTGCACATGCTGCACTGGGACAGTGTGAGTAACGGCCGGAGAGCAGTGAACCTGTGCACCATCCCGTTCTCCCTCGACCTGCAGTCCTCCAGAGGTCAGACGTGCTTCTTAATCACTCTCCAGAGACGCTCCCGACTGATTAACACGCGTCTGTTCCCGTGTGTTTGTCTGGCGTGACGTGTCTGTGTGTTTGCGTTAGGAGGGCCGTGTCTGGATCTGGACGGTGTTCACATTCGGGAGATGGAGTACTGCGCTACACTGGACGGATTTGCAGTGGTGTTTGATGACGGGCGACTCGGATTCATCACGCCAACCGCAAACAGACTCGCCACAGACGTAAGAGAGAGTATAATTAAACAAGTATTATTCAGCTAGCTGCTGCTGCTGTATAAACATGTCAGCCATTTTTAACTATTCCGTAAGACGCTGTAGTTGATCTGAGCGTAGAAGAAGAGTTCACTCATGTCTGCTGTAGCGCCTCTTGTGGCAGCACTGAGAATGCGACACGCGGTTCGTTTTGCGTAATGTTAGTGTTGATGTGCTAATATTGTGTTTCTGTGCAGCAGCTGCAGGGCGTTTGGGCCGCAGACGTCTCTGATGGCACGTGTGTCGCCGTCAACAACAAATACAGACTCATGGCTTTCGGATGCGCGAGGTGTGTGTGTGTGTGTGTGTGTGTGTGTCAGCTGTGATGCGTGTCATTTGTGTGTAGATTGTGAAGTGCAGTTATTGTTTCAAAGCGTTGTATTTATGTCAGTTGTGTTTGTGTCTTTATATTTGTGGCTGTTGTTTTTGAAGGAAGTCTCTTCTCTACAAAGCTGTGTGTGTTTGATCAAAAAACCCCGTAAAAATGTGAATATTAATAGAATGTAAAACAGCTGTTTTCTTATGTGAATCCTGTTAAACTGTAATATATTTCTGTGATGCACAGCTGTATTTTCAGCATCATTCCTCCAGTCTTCAGTGTCACATGATCTTCACTCATGTCTGCTGTAGCGCCTCTTGTGGCAGCACTGAGAATGCGACACGCGGTTCGTTTGCGTAATGTTAGTGTTGATGTGCTAATATTGTGTTTCTGTGCAGCAGCTGCAGGGCGTTTGGGCCGCAGACGTCTCTGATGGCACGTGTGTCGCCGTCAACAACAAATACAGACTCATGGCTTTCGGATGCGCAAGGTGTGTGTGTGTGTGTGTGTGTGTGTGTGTGTGTGTGTGTGTGTGTCAGCTGTGATGCGTGTCATTTGTGTGTAGATTGTGAAGTGCAGTTATTGTTTCAAAGCGTTGTATTTATGTCAGTTGTGTTTGTGTCTTTATATTTGTGGCTGTTGTTTTTGAAGGAAGTCTCTTCTCTACAAAGCTGTGTGTGTTTGATCAAAAAAACCCGTAAAAATGTGAAATATTATTAGAATGTAAAACAGCTGTTTTCTATGTGAATCTCTGTTAAACTGTAATGTATTTCTGTGATGCGCAGCTGTATTTTGAGCATCATTACTCCAGTCTTCAGTGTCACATGATCTTCAGAAATCAGTATAATATGCTGATCTGCTGCTCGAGAAACATTTCTGATTATTATCAATGCTGAAAACACTTGTGCAGCACAATATGTTTGTGGAAACTGTGATACATTTTATTTTTCAGGATTCACAGATGAACAAAGTTCAAAAGAACAGCATTTATTTGAAATAGAAATCTTTTAGAACATTATAAATGTCTGTACTGGCACTTTTGATCAATTTAATGCGTCCTTAATGAATAAAAGTAGTCATTTCTTTACCCAAAAAATAGATAGAACCCCAAACTTTTGAACAGTAGAGTATCTATAGTAAGAAAGTTCAAAAGAACAGCATTTATTTGAAATAGAAATCTTTTAGAACATTATAAATGTCTGTACTGGCACTTTTGATCAATTTAATGCGTCCTTAATGAATAAAAGTAGTCATTTCTTTACCCAAAAAATAGATAGAACCCCAAACTTTTGAACAGTAGTGTATATATTGTAGTATTTTTGTGTAGTTATTCTCAAACTTTTTATCCAGTCCGAAGTGTATGAACCCTGTTTATTGTGTGTGTGCGTTGCAGCGGGTCAGTGTTGGTGTACATGATTGACAGCTCTACAGGATCGATGCAGCTCTCTCATAAACTGGAGTTAACCCCGAAACACTACCCAGGTGAGACACACACTCACTCATGATGTGTACACTTCAAACACTAGTTAAACCACAGGAAGAGGCGTCAGTCCAACCCACAATCCACAGAAGCCACGCAGCCTTTGTTGCACACAGGATGATCCTTTTATTTACTGTTCGTATGTTTAACCTCAGACCCACAATCCTCTCTGATTGAGTGTTGGGTTCTGGTCCTCTGATGCCTCCTGATGGCTGCTGTGGGAACATGAGCATCTGACGCACATCTGATGAGTCAAATCAGTGACTAGATTCTTGTTTTTTTAGATTTTTACCTGATGAACTGATATAAACCTCCGTAACAAAGAAGTCCATTAGATTCCAGCTAGTGCTTTTATATAGATATCATGTCTTATTTTTCTCTGTATCATCTATCAGACAGTTTGAATGGTCTGTAGATATGATGTCTAAGGCTGAAACCGTTATACTGCCATGTTTTAGGATTAAATTCCTAAAATCCAGATTACTTTAACTCTTTTAGAACTTCTGTTGATTTTTATTAAGTGTTTTTAGATTTTGTTAAAAAGTGATGAAGAATTATTATAATTTTTTCTTTTTCTTTTTCATATTTTACTAGCCATGAAAATATCCATGGTGACTGGCATGGCATTGTATTAAAGAAGCAGTAATTTACAATACCTAAACAATTTAGTAACTTTTATTTTACATTTTGTTGATGAATATTCAGTGCAGTGTTATTTATTATAGTATTATAGTATTTATTAATATTTTGGATTAGCATTTTTCTGTAATTTATTGGTATATGCTTAATTTTTTTTTTTTTACAATTTTTTTTTCATTTATTTTTATTTCAGTACTACTTTCCGTTTTAGTTCAGGTTTAGTTTATTTATTTCCAATTTAATTTACACAACAACATTTTTGTTTAATTTATTTTAATTTGAGTTTTATATTTGCTTTTAGTTCAGTTTTATATATTTTAGTGCTGTCAAACAATTAATCACGATTTAAAAAAAAGTTTTTGTTTACATTATATGTGTGTGTACTGTGTATATTTATTATGTATATAAATACAAACACATGCATGTATATATTTCAGAAAAATTTTATGTTTATATATTAAATAAATGTATTTATAATATAAATTATATGAATATAAATATAGACATGTAAATACATGTAAATACTTTCAAAATATATGCTGTATGTTTGTGTATTTATATATGCATAATAAATATACACTGTACACACATATTATGTAAACAAAAACTTTTATTTTGAATGCGATTAATCGTTTGACAGCACTAATATATTAACAGCAAAGTACATTTAAAGAAAAAAATATATACTGTATGTATGTGTGTATATATATATATATATATAATTTTCTGTTACATTTTATATATATTTTATGTTTTTCTTTAAGTGTGTTTGTGTGTATAATATTGTAGCAGTTTTTTTATTCTTTGAATGTGTTTTTGTTGTTGGGTTCAGTTAGCATACTTTTGTATATTTTGTCTGTGTTCATTGGTAATAAAGATGTTGGGGAAAAACACAAAGAAACTCCCAGAAGATTTCCCATGATTCAGTCTGTCTGCGTGTTGTTGTCTCTGCTCTGGTCGCAGATATCTGGAATAAGACGGGTGCTGTGAAGATGATCCGCTGGTCTCCGGACTGCAGCGTTGTCATGGTGACGTGGGACTGTGGCGGTCTGTCTCTGTGGAGTGTGTTTGGAGCGCATCTCATCTGCACACTCGGGGAGGACTTCGCGTGAGTCGCACAAACACACTCACGCCGCTGCTTTACTGCGTCAGCAATACGTTTGTCAAACTCCTTAAGCAGAACGTTCACTCCAGCAGAGACCGCACTAATGATGAGTTTTCAATGTTGACGTTTCAGCTTGTTTTTCTTTGTTTTCTCTGTGTTTTCCTGATGCAGCTATCGCTCAGACGGCACTAAGAAAGAGCCTCTGAAGATCAGCTCTATGGTGAGTGTGCAAACATCGTCTTTTATTCACAGTTCAATTCAAGTTTATTTGTTTAGCGCTTTTCACGATGCAAATCATTGCAAAGCAGCTTTACAGAAAATTAAAGTGTCTACATTAAATTTAGTAGTAGCTTATCAGTGGTGACTATCTCAAGTTGATGTCCATATGGCAGAAATGTACAGTAGAATCCTGCAGTTAGTTAATGTCACGTAATCACAGACTTATAGCCAAAACAATTATATGGAAGATTCAAAATCAGCACTTTTTTTCTTGATTCTGCATGTTTATTGTACTGTATCAAGCTTATTTTAGGATCATTTGTATATTATTTTAGTTTTTGTTCATATTTTGAATTAGATTTTATATTCGTCTTTTCATTTACATTTTTTAAGTTTTAGTCAATGTCATCTGTATAGTTTTTATTAAGTTTTAGAAGTTATTGTTATTCTGGTAGTTTAACTTAAACTAAACAAAAATGAGAAATGTTGGAAGTAGTTGAAATAAAATATTTAAAATAAAAAAAATTCTTCCTGGTTTTAGTTAATGATAATAACATGGTAGTGGTCAACCAATATGTTGCCAAGGCCGATATATCATCATATTTAGATAAAAGTGTCTGCTAAATGACGAAATGTAAATATTTTTCATATTTACTATCAAATTATTCAAAGTATAAATATTATGTTAAATAAATATATATTTTATTGCAGCAGTTATGCAGTGTTTTTACTATAACTATATTAAAAGTGTGATATCACATATACACACACACACACACACATATATATATATGCCATCAGCCACCCTGCTTTCTAAGATCATCGGCCATCAAAAAAATCAATATCGGTCAAACACGAAATCATGGCGGCAAGAAATGCAAAGATAATGGGTTCAATTTCCAGGGGATGCAAGAAATTATCAAACATATATATGTGACCCTGTAGCACAAAACCAGTCATTTATACATCATCTGAAAGCTGAGCAAATAAGCTTTCCACTGATGTATGGTTTGTTAGGATATGACTGAGATACAGCTATTTGAAAATCTGGAATCTGAGGGTGCAAAAAAAATCTAAATATTGAGAAAATCGCCTTTAAAGTTGTCCAAATTAAGTTCTTAGCAATGCATATTACTAATGAAAAATTAAGTTTTGATATATTTTTACGGTAAGAAATTTACAAAATATCTTCATGGAACATGATCTTTACTTAATATCCTAATGATTTTTGGCATAAAAGAAAAATGGATAATTTTGACCCATACAATGTATTGTTGGCTATTGCTACAAATATCCCCCAGCGACTCAACACTGCTTTTGTGCTCCAGGGTCACATATGCCATGTAAGTCAGTTTTGATAAACGCGTGTGTGAATGTGTTTTAGAGCTGGGGTGTGGAGGGATATCATCTGTGGGTGATCAGCAGCACAGACGCGACTCCTGTTCCCGACGGAGCGGAAGGAGACGAGAAACTCCAGCAGACCGGCATCCTGCAGTTTCAGTTCATTAAGAGCGCGCTGACCGTCAATCCGTGCACAGTGAGAGAAACACACACATGAGTGGTTTTGCTGTTTACGCACATGCAACATGATGCGTGTCAGATATCAGTGAGTGAGAAGGTTTTGTGTCTGTGTGTGATCAGAGTAATCAGGAGCAGGTGTTGCTCCACGGAGAGGATCGTCTGTATCTGACCTGTGGAGATCCGACTCAGGCTCACAGTGTGTCGGATAAGAGCCCGTCTCGGGACAGCAGCAGCCCTCTCTCTCAGGGTCTCAGCACTTTACTGGGCCACAAGCACTGGCAGGTGGTTCAGGTACATGATCACACGCTCCCAGCTCAAACACATTCACTGTAGAGAATACAAAGTGCATCACTGTGTTTTTCCTCTCCCTGCAGATTCACAGCACATATCTAGAGACAAACTGGCCCATCAGGGTAAGAACCAACTCTTAAAGGAATAGTTCAGCTTAAAAATGAGCATTGGCTGTAAATTGGGGACTGGAGTGCTGTGGATTATTGTGATGTTTTTATCAGCTGTTTGGACTCTCATTCTGACGGCACCCATTGACTGCCATCCATCATGTAGATGAGTTTTTAGCAAATTTTTGTGTGAACAATTTCTTTAGGTCTTTGTATGTTAGTAAAGCTATCTTGTCTTACAATTTAGTTTCTGTTAACTATTTCTTCATCCTCTCCGACTCAAACACACTGATGCTGCTGTACCTTTAAGACTTGTATATGTAAATGACCTCTTTTTTTGATTGGTTAACCCCTACTAGTGTAGTTCACTTTGTCAATCAGCAGTGCTGGTGATGTTGCCGTGTAGTGAATATGTGATGATATGTAAATGTGGGTGGGCGTATGTTAATGAGCATTTCAATAAATGTTCCAATTGGGTCCAGAAACCCAGTTTTTAATGAAACGAGTCGTTTAATCTTTGTGTGTGTGTAGTTCGCAGCTATAGACTGGTCTGGTCAGTGTGTGGCCGTAGCTGGCCGGCGTGGATTTGCACATTACTCATTATACACCAGAAAATGGAAACTGTTTGGTAACGTCACACAGGTAAACACGCCTACATCACCGTCTTTTCATTTGAAAGGAAAGTAAGTTGTGTGATGGAAGCTTTCTGACATTATGTGTGTGTTTCAGGAGCAGAATATGATGGTGACGGGAGGTCTCACGTGGTGGGACGACTTTGTTGTTGTTGCCTGTTACAATTTCATTGACCGGCAGGAAGAGGCAAGAACGATTAAATAAACATTCCTCTGATTCATTAGTGTTAATTGAATGTTCATCGTTTAGGCGAGACACTGTAGGTGAATAGGGTAAAAAAAAATTAACTAATAGTTATTGTCTTCCTTACCCACTTGATTGATTACATTGATAATTGCAAACATTTTTTGTATTACAAGTTTTCTCAAATGTTAGGTTTAAATATGCAAATGAGGCATGATTTAATGAAATATATGCGCTAATTTGCATACATATCTAGTACAAAAATCTAAACACTGGATGATGTCAGTTTCAAAATTCTTGCTTAATTTTTTTTAATCTAATTTTTGTCATAATTCAGAAAAAGCTTAGAACAGACAGAAAACAATATATTTTCACAATTTTGGGGGAAATAAAATGTTGTATATAAGCAAGCAAATAATATATGAACAGATCCCTCTGTAAAAACCTTCAGGAAATAGACTATAGGTATAAAAATGTAAAGTTTGGTGTGTGTAAGTGCTACTCAAGAGGAGGTTTATGGCTCGGTGTAGGAGAAAAACTCACTTTGAGAAAAATATATATTGTAATTGAAATCTATTGACACACATCGATCAAGTGCTATAAAAGAAACATTTAAGTGTCTTTTGGATGTTTTCTTTCCACTAGTCACTAAAAAACAAAAAGCCCAAAATCTCAAACTTGACAGGTGCATGAAAAAAGAGTGTTTTTGCCTGCAGTGTCTGCCCTTAATTGACTCCTGTTTTTCTTGGTTTGTAGCTGAGGCTATACGTGCGCACATCTAACCTGGATAACGTGTTTGCCAGCGTCACTAAACTTCAGGCCGACACGCTGCTGCTGAACGTGTTTCGTAACGTGGTGATTCTGTTCCGGGCCGACTGCTCCATCTGCCTTTACAGCATCGAGAGACGACACGACGGGTGACACACACACACACACACACACACACACACATAATATGGAGCAACAATAATTAAATAGATAATCAGTGATTATACCTAATTGTTTATTTTGTAATAATCCATAAAAACACAACAATCGTTATTAAACCGTGTCATAACATTCACTTTCATAAAACTAGTGCTACATTTAAATTATTAAATTAATAAATTAATTTTCATTTACAGATTATATACTTTTCCGATTGTTAGTGTTTTTGCTTTTTACGCACATGCAACAATATACACACAATTCAGGATTTCAAATTTGTCTTCATGTATATGCATGTTATTTTTGTTTTCTTTTTTTAATAATAAACATTTCCAAATGTGTCTCTATGCATGTTAATTGTTTGTTTTTATTTTAATTTTTTTGTTTAATTTTTTTAAATGTTTGTTATAAAAATGAGTTTATTTTTATTTTTATAGTAATAAATAGCATTTCCTAATGTCTCTTTTCTCTTCTGAATGAGCTAATGCATCAATCATGTTTTTTAAAACTTTTTTAAACTAAGCTTTTTTATGGTAATTGAAGATTCTAGCCAATAGAAATAATGATGGAGAGTATCTGATTTGAATGATTTGCTTAATTCTATTTCAAGTTTGGTGCTTCATATACAGTGGTGGCCAAAATTATTAGAACACCTGACAGATCTGAAAATACAGACTTTTTTTGCCTCCAAAACATGATTTCATTTCATAATGTTCATGAAACATGCAGATGGTTGCTCTGAGCACAGCAAATATCAGATGAAGAGAGTCGTATAGTTTTTATCCACCTTTAACTTTAATATTTGGTATGTCCACCTTTTGCAGCAATTACAGCATCACATCTCTCTTGGCATAGTGTCATTTCCTGAGAACTTAATGTTATCCCATGCCTTCTGCAACTCAACCCTCTTTTGAATGTACAATAGATCTGCCCAGTTTATTTTCCAACTCGCCCCAAATTAGCTCGATGGGGTTGAGGTCTGGACTTTGAGGGGCCAGTCCATTATTTTCAGTGTTCAGCAGATTTCTTCTGTCGCAGGTAGTTCCGGCAATAGTTTGTTTTATGAGTATTGTAATGGCCAATTCAACAAAAACAATGGAAACCTCGTAAATATGCCAAGTGTTCTAACAATTTTGGCCACCACTGTATATGACTCAGACGGCTTCATGTTCCTCATATAGGACGAGCGGTTTGGAAGATGGATGGATGTATCTTGTATTTATTATTAACATTTCTTGATTGTTCTCTGTCATCAGTCCGAACCCGTCAGTCAGTGTGGAGCTGCTGCAGGAGGTCTCCATGTCCCGGTATATTCCTCACCCCGGTCTGGTGGTGTCTGTGACCCTCACGTCAGTCCGGACAGAGACCGGCATCACGCTCAAAGCCCCGCAGCAGGTACACGCGCACACACACACACACACACACACACACACACACACACACACACAGAGTACATGCGCACACACACACACACACACACACACACACACAGACAGACACAGAGTACATGCGCACACACACACACACACAGACACAATATAACAAAGAGTGAAAAATTTAAGGGGGTCTGAATACTTTCCGTACCCACTGTATATGTACTCATGAGGCGTCTGTGTTTGTGCCAGGCCTGTTCGGCGGAGAGTATCCTGTTGAATTTGGCCGGTCAGCTGATCATGCTGCAGAGAGACCGATCCGGCCCACAGGTACGAGAGAAGGACACGCCGGCCAATCAGACGAAGCTGGTGAGTTTGATGCCCCGACCCTTACCCCGATCCCATAGAGTGCTTGGGTTACGGAAGTAAAAATCCCATTCATTTTCTCCATAGAGGGACTGATTTTTACCAATAACACTCAAACCATTAAAGACAGAGCTACTGTGTGCTCTCAAACTCTCTTTAAATATTGACTTTATTATTTATTTTTTGTATAGTTTATAATTTATACAAATTTTTACAAAGATTGGTCTGCACTCTAAAATCTTTTATTTAAGTTAAAGCAGGGGATAAATGTATATGATCTATATAATTTAAATATACTTTAAACCATATTTATATATATACAAATTATATTTATATAATTTCAATATTAAAATGCATGATGAACAAATCAATAGTTTTATATAATTTTTTTATGTTTATTTTTATTTATCATTACTTCTTAAACTATTTTATTTTGTTTTATATTTATCCATAATTTTTTTATTAGATTGTCATTCTTGTTTTCTAGTTTCTTAAACATCTAAAAATTCTTCAAATCAAGATGCATTTACTTGACAAGTAAAATGATTTAAGATATTATGTCTTGGTTTCTGGGGAAAAAAATCTAAATTTTGTTAGTTTTTGCTTAAAACAAGCAAACATATCTGCTAAGAAAAATAATCTTAATTCAAAGGCTAAACAAGATAATTTTTCTTACCCCATTGGCAGAAATTTTTGCTTGTTTTAAGCAAAAACTAACAAATATTTTTCAGAAAACAAGACATAATATCTTAAATCATTTTACTTGTCAAATAAATGCATCTTGACTGAAGAATTTTTAGACATTTATACTAGAAAACAAGACAAAACTACTAAGAAAATCATTTTTTGCAGTGCAACCACTTATTTTTTTTATTATTATTATTATTTTATTGCAGATATAAACAAGAATAACTACAGCAATTAAATACAACATTGGATGACTATGTATAAATGAAATAATACAGGAAGACATCAAAGGATATATATTAAAAACAAAAAAACTAAAACGTAAAACAAAAGGTACAGAGGTAGTAACTCAAATTACGTAATGTTCAACAGATCGTTACACCGTTTCGCAAATTTGACACTTTGTTGTTGTTAATGTTTTTAAGTGTCGTAATGTATAGCAACCACTTAAGCCCCCTAGCAACCGCATAGCAGCTCTGTAGCATCACTGTTGCACTCTATGAATGTCAGTCTATGATTTGCACTCTTTCCGGCAGCTTCCGTTCTGTCCACCGGTGGTTCTGGCTCAGTGCGTGGAGAACGTCTGGACCACCTGCCGCAGCAACCGCAAGAAACGCCACCTGATGGAGGCTCTGTGGCTCTCATGCGGTGAGGCGGGGATGAAGGTGTGGCTTCCTCTGTTCCCGCGAGACCACCGCAAGCCGCACTCGTTCCTGTCACGCCGGATCATGCTGCCCTTCCACATCAACATCTACCCACTCACGGTGCTGTTTGAGGACGCGCTCATCCTGGGCGCCTCCAACGAGACGGCGCTGTTCGACGGGCCCAGCTCGTCCTCGCTGGAGGCGCTCTTTCCCTTCTGCACGGTGGAGCGGACGTCCCAGATCTACCTCCATCACATCCTGAGACAGCTGCTGGTGCGTAACCTGGGCGAGCAGGCGCTGATGCTGGCGCAGTCTTGCGCGATGCTGCCGTACTTCCCTCACGTTCTGGAGCTGATGGTGCATGTGGTGCTGGAGGAGGAGGCCACGTCCCGAGAGCCCATCCCCGACCCGCTGCTGCCCACCGTAGCCAAGTTCGTGACCGAGTTCCCGCTCTTCCTGCAGACCATCGTGCACTGCGCACGCAAGACCGAATACGCTCTGTGGAACTACCTGTTCGCCGCGGTGGGGAACCCCAAAGACCTGTTCGAGGAGTGTCTGATGGCACAGGATCTGGACACGGCTGCATCCTACCTGATCATCCTGCAGGTGAGAAACAAAAACATCTACAACATGCTTGATGTACAGTTGAGGTCAAAAGTTTACATGCACCTTGCGGAATCTGCAAAATGTTAATTATTTTACCAAAATAAGAGGGATCATGCAAAATGCATGTTTATTTAGAACTGACCTGAAGATATTTCACCTAATATGTGACCCAGGACCACAAAACCTGTCATAAGGGTCCATTTTTTTTAAAGCTGCAAGGCGCAAAGGTCAGAGCTTTGTAAACTGCTCAGAGTAATCATGTCATCTCCATAAAACGATATGATTGCCAGAACAAATTTACCGGTATTTTTGAAAAGGTCCTGTTCTCATTATCTATTAATGGTAACTTACCGGTAATTTACCAGTACTGTATGTGTGAAAGGGGCTAAACTCTTCCTCCGTATATGCTGTGAATTTGAATTGCTTAACGTTCATCTGGGAAAACAGTGTGCATTATCTCACTAGATTTGTAACGTAAATCATTTATAAACCTTTGCCAACACAGCAGAATACATCAACCTATGTCTAAATATGCCATGTAGTATTGTACATCGCGATTTCAAAATAAAGTTTTTGCATGTGGCCAAATATTTAAATTAAATGGATTTAATCACGCTGTAAAGTGAAACGTCACCAGGCCGTTGGCGTCCTCTGCAGGTATTCGTTTTAATACATAATTTTGTCATTGAAAATTTCTTAAAAATAGTATTAAAATATTGTCACGTTCTAGTGAACCTAGTATCTGTATTTCGTCTCATCTCGTGAGCTAAGTGTGTTGTCACACCCCTAGTGTCGATAAGCGGTGATATAGCTCATAATTTTCCAAGTGTATGCTTTCATTCTTCAGCTCAACCATATATTCATGAAAAAATAAATCAGTTTGAATAAAGAAAGCGATAACTTTGCCATAGTATCCTTTCAAATGTTAAAGTTGCCACAATCATTGCATGCTTTGCATGTGCTGCCCCGACCCGCCCCCAGAAAAAAGTTCAGGCTCAGGATTTTTTTTGCTTTAACCCCTGAAATATACCTGTGCTACTTATGACTGCTTTTGTGCTGCAGGGTCACATTTACAGTCTTTTCTTTTCCGTCTTCAGTAGTTTAACCCACTTTAAGTGGTTCTGTGGTGTAACAAATAAATTAAAATGTTGCAGAATTCATACAAATGTGTATGAATTTTAACGAATGAATATCAACTCTCGAAAATGCTAGGATTTAAGCTTAAATTGCTACATGTCTGACTTGTAAAAATATTTGTATGTTAAATGTGCATAGTTTGCAGTAAATGTAAAATTCGTTGTTTTCGAAATACAGTAGTCAACATTTGAAGCGGATCAAAAAAGTTCATCAAAGTTGTCCTAAGACAATACATTTTGGTTTTAGGACATCTTTTTGATGAAAGGTTTTGATCCACTTCAAATGTTGACTAGTGTACATAATCAACCTCTTTAAATCAATCATTTTATATTTAGTTTTTATGTATATTCTTCTTTTCCATCTTCAGTAGTTTAACCTACTTTAAATGATTCTAACAAATTCAAATAATGTTACATGTTACAAGTAAAATTCTAAAAATATGTATGAAAATATGCAATCTTACAAAAAATTGTATGAATTTTTGTGAATGAATATGAGCTCATAAAAGCACTTGAAATGCTAGATTTAAGCTTAAATTACTTGATATCTGACATAAACTGAATATTAGCTTGCAGAAGTAGCAGTCATTTTAGTGAATCAGTTTGTTTGGACAGTTCATTCAATTGAATTGATTCAGAAAATAGAGATTCTTCCATTCCAGTAGTGGCTTCATTATCTCATATATCATTATATGTAGCTTGTTGAACCAGTTAAAAACTCAATTTTAAGGCTTGTCTGATCTGATCAAAATATGTGACATACGTTATTTCTGCCCAGTTGATTTTGTAGTGTGGAGGATATCGTTTATGTATTTTGCTCTCACACTCACATTTGTGTTGATAATTGAAATATTTTGTATAATAAAATTAGCATTTCTAATAACAATTGTAATAATAATTCATTTGTAATTTCTAGTAATAAAATATCATTTCTGAATGAACTCGTGGAACGGTCATGCATTTCTAAACCCTGATTTTTTAAAACCCTGATGATAATGGAAGATGTCAGTCAGTTAGAAAAGGAAGGAGGGGGTATCTGATTAAATATATTTATATTATTTGTATGTTTTGCTCTCAGAATATGGAGGTCCCGGCGGTCAGCCGTCAACACGCCACTCTGCTCTTCAACACGGCTCTGGAACAGGGCAAATGGGATCTGTGTCGTCACATGATCCGCTTCCTGAAGGCCATTGGTTCAGGGGAGAGCGAGACTCCGCCCAGCACACCTACCACTCAGGTGAGATGATGATGATGATGATGGTGTGTGAGGCTGAGATGCTGTGTTGAAGATCCTGTGCTGATGTGTGTGTGTGTGTGTGTGTGTTGCAGGAGCAGAGCTCCACGGGGGGCTTCGAGTTCTTCCGGAACCGCAGCATCAGTCTGTCTCAGTCGGCCGACAGCATCGCCGGAGGAAAGTTCAACCTGCAGAAGACCCTGAGCGTGCCGTCTGGACCGTCCTCCAAAGGGTAACACAACATACATGATTTAAATGCGTCTCAGATAGTAACACACTCGCTCTCTCTGATTCATTTGAGTGAATCTGTTTGTTTGGACAGTTCATTGAGTTGAACCTGTTCAGAAACAAAGATTCTTTAATTCTTGTCTTTCTTTTTTAATCAGTATATGTCATTAAATGCTGCCGGTCAACACTGTTTTAGCTCTGATATAGAAATGAGAGGACCTTGACTATTTTTCCTGCTTTATATTACTAATAGGGCTGTATGATTAATCGCAAATAAAACTGGAATCAAAGCAAAGGATTAAATAAACTATTTTTTTTTTTCAAACTTGTAATTATAAGCACTTCTAAACCAGCTGTTGTCAACAAAAGAGAATAGTGATTTTTTTTATATAAATTGTAGTAATTTTTATTTGTTTTAATAACTTAACTTAATTTGATTAAGTAATAATAATCATAATAAAGACAATAATAATAATAATAATTATTATTATCATCATCATCATTATTATTAATATTATTGTTGTTGCTATTTTTTATTTGTTGTTTTTTCCCCATTGCAATCATAATTAGATTTTCCCTAAATCATGCAGCCCTAATTACTAGTACCTTGTACTTTGAAGTAACTGTGTGTGTGTGTGTGTGTGTGTGTGTGTGTGTGTGTGTGTGTGTGTGTGTGTGTGTGTGTGTGTGT
>NW_015507071.1:120896-121720 GCF_001515645.1 Sinocyclocheilus grahami
GAGCCGGTCTGAAAGCTGTCGACCTCTGGGCCTCGTCTGATTGGTCAGTATCAAATTTCATTTCATATATTAATGTATTTTGTTGAATGTGTTTAAGTGCTAATCATACACATTTAATGAGAAAATAAAGATATATAATTTAGAGAGAAATGTAAACAAACATTATTTAAATTAATCCTCGGTCTTTTTTTTTTTTTTCTTAAAAAATGTATGCACTACTGTATCTGTAATAGTTTTTAATGGTTTTGATTAAGTCTCTTCTGCTCACCAAGGCTGCATTTATTTGATCAAAAATATTGTAAAAAATGTGAAATATTATTAGAATGTAAAACAGCTGTTTTCTATGTGAATCTCTGTTAAACTGTAATGTATTTCTGTGATGCGCAGCTGTATTTTCAGCATCATTCCTCCAGTCTTCAGTGTCACATGATCTTCAGAAATCAGTATAATATGCTGATCTGCTGCTCAAGAAACATTTCTGATTATTATCAATGCTGAAAACAGTTGTGCAGCACAATATTTTTGTGGAAACTGTGATACATTTTATTTTTCAGGATTCACAGATGAACAGAAAGTTCAAAAGAACAGCATTTATTTGAAATAGAAATTTTTTGTAACATTATAAATGTCTTTACTGACACTTTTGATCAATTTAATGCAGTCTTAATGAATAAAAGTATGAATTTCTTTTAAAATATTCTTACTGGTCCCAAACTTTTGAACAGTAGTATATAACTGTATAAATATATATATTCAAAAGTGAGGGGTCAGATATAATTTTTTACTTGTTTGTTTTATTTTGTTTGTTTATGATTATAAATAAA
>NW_015507071.1:121730-124371 GCF_001515645.1 Sinocyclocheilus grahami
CAGACGCAGGAGGCGTTTCTCTCTCCTCTCGTCAACAAAGGTTTGTGTTTAACCAGTCTGTGTGTCTGTATTTCTTTCTATCTGTCTCATGTTATCTTTCTCTGTTTATCAGGAGAGGAGTGCAGCATCGGTTCAGCCACGGACCTGACTGAGACCAGCTCCATGGTGGATGGTGATTGGACGATGGTCGACGAGAATTTCTCCACCCTCAGTCTCAGCCAATCAGAGCTGGAGCACATCTCCATGGAGCTGGCCAATAAAGGGCCACATAAAAGTCAGGTGCAGCTGCGGTGAGTCAGTCCAGTCTGATGAATCTAATGCAAGCGATCGTCGAGTCTGATGACGAGATGCTGACGTGAGTGTGACTGACAGGTATCTGCTGCACGTCTTCATGGAGGCCGGCTGTCTGGAGTGGTGCGTCGTCATCGGGCTGATCTTACGAGATGCCGGCGTCATTAAGCAGGTCGTGGGGTTTTTGGACAGTCCAGAAGTCCCTCCAGAAACGGTCCAGAGCATCCGAGCCGGTCTGAAAGCTGTCGACCTCTGGGCCTCGTCTGATTGGTCAGTATCACTGGCAAATTTCATTTCATATATTAATGTCTTTTGTTGAATGTGTTTAAGTGCTAATCATACACATTTAATGAGAAAATAAAGATATATAATTTAGAGAGAAATTTAAACAAAAATTATTTAAATTAATCCTCAGTCTTTTTTTTTTTCTTAAAAAATGTATGCACTACTGTATCTGTAATAGTTTTTAATGGTTTTAATTAAGTCTTTTCTGCTCACCAAGGCTGCATTTATTTGATCAAAAATATTGTAAAAAATGTGAAATATTATTACAATGTAAAACAGCTGTTTTCTATGTGAATCTCTGTTAAACTGTAATGTATTTCTGTGATGCGCAGCTGTATTTTCAGCATCATTACTCCAGTCTTCAGTGTCACATGATCTTCAGAAATCAGTATAATATGCTGATCTGCTGCTCAAGAAACATTTCTGATTATTATCAATATTGAAAACACTTGTGCAGCACGATGTTTTTGTGGAAACTGTGATACATTTTATTTTTCAGGATTCACAGATGAACAGAAGGTTCAAAAGAACAGCATTTATTTGAAATAGAAATTTTTTGTAACATTATAAATGTCTTTACTGTCACTTTTGATCAATTTAATGCAGCCTTAATGAATAAAAGTATGAATTTCTTTTAAAATATTCTTACTGGTCCCAAACTTTTGAACAGTAGTATATAACTGTATAAATATATATATTCAAAAGTGAGGGGTCAGATATAATATTTTACTTGTTTGTTTTATTTTGTTTGTTTATGATTATAAATAAAAATAAAATGATAACTAAACAAAATAAAAATTAATGTGACCCCACGCTTTTGAATATATTAATATATAGTGAAATTATATTCAACCAAAAAAGTATAATAGTAATAATATCACTATATATAAATATATATTCTAAAATGTGGGGTCAGACATATTTTTTTTGTTATATTTTGTATATTTATTATTTTATTTTAATTGTTTTATTTTCATATCAGTATAAGTATATATTCCAACGTGTGGGGTCAGATATTCTTTATTTATTTGCTTATTTAATTTTGTCACACTAACATCCAGATGTAGTGTCAGTCATTGTTTCTTACAACAGAAACATTTAATGTTAGTTTTCCACCCTCTCTCTGACTCTTATGGTTTGGTTACTTCTGTACTGTTTCTGATGTGAAGTAAACATTTATTCACTCTCTCTCTCTCTTTCTGTGTTTGTGGTCAGTCTGGGCTACAAGCCGTTCCTGAACCTGATTGGTCCGCAGCTGCTGAAGCTCCTGGAGGTTCCTGTGGAGCAGGTTCAGCCCGAAGCCTTCCAGCCGACCGGAGCGTCCAAACTGAGCGAGCCTCCGCTGCTGCTGCTGCCCCGAGCCGAGGAGCTGACCGCTGCTCACCCGCTGCCCTCGGACGGCCCCGCCGGAGCCAGCGCCCGGCCCCTGAACGACACGCCGCCGGAGGAGCAGGAGCCGCTGGAGGAGGGATCGTACGACTGCACGCTCTCATGATGCCGCGCTCCAGCGTGTGTGTGTGTGTGTGTGTTCCTGCTCGTCCTCACTGCAGTGTCCTGTGTGTTTTGCTGCGTTTTCAACATCCTGTGGTCAACAGCATCATGTTTTTCTCTCTTCACCTCCACGCTGCAAAAAATCTGTTTCTTCATTAGTATTTTTGTCTTTTTTTGTTTTTAGCTCTTCCTGTACAAACATCTAAACATTCTGCCATCAAGATACATTTACTGGAGAAATCAAATATTGCTGATAAAAGTCATCAAAATGAATCAAGTTCATGCTTAAAACAAGAAAATATATCAATGTTTTTTTGGCTAAAAATTGTGATTTTTCTTTTAGAATATTTATTAAATGATAATATTTGTTCTTGTTTTAAGCATAAACTCACTTAATTTTGATAATTTGTCAGACTGGTAATGTAATCAGACACATGCATTTATTTTCCAAATTTATTTTGCAAGTAAGATGCTAAAATTCATTATTGATAGTGATTTTTTTGTTATTAATCTTAAATATGCATTCTTTTAATTGCTATATCTATTTTTCATCACTCTCTCTCTCTCTCTCTCT
>NW_015507071.1:130632-132606 GCF_001515645.1 Sinocyclocheilus grahami
CATTTTATATTTAGTTTTTATGTATATTCTTCTTTTCCATCTTCATTAGTTTAACCTACTTTAAATGATTCTAACAAATTCAAATAATGTTACATGTTACAAGTAAAATTCTAAAAATATGTATGAAAATATGCAATCTTACAAAAAATGTTATGAATTTTTGTGAATGAATATGAGCTCATAAAAGCACTTGAAATGCTAGATTTAAGCTTAAATTACTTGATATCTGACATAAACTGAATATTAGCTTGCAGAAGTAGCAGTCATTTTAGTGAATCAGTTTGTTTGGACAGTTCATTCAATTGAATTGATTCAGAAAATAGAGATTCTTCCATTCCAGTAGTGGCTTCATTATCTCATATATCATTATATGTAGCTTGTTGAACCAGTTAAAAACTCAATTTTAAGGCTTGTCTGATCTGATCAAAATATGTGACATACGTTATTTCTGCCCGGTAGATTTTGTAGTGTGGAGGATATCGTTTATATATTTTGCTCTCACACTCACATTTGTGTTGATAATTGAAATATTTTGTATAATAAAATTAGCATTTCTAATAACAATTGTAATAATAATTCATTTGTAATTTCTAGTAATAAAATATCATTTCTGAATGAACTCGTGGAACGGTCATGCATTTCTAAACCCTGATTTTTTAAAACCCTGATGATAATGGAAGATGTCAGTCAGTTAGAAAAGGAAGGAGGGGTATCTGATTAAATATATTTATATTATTTGTATGTTTTGCTCTCAGAATATGGAGGTCCCGGCGGTCAGCCGTCAACACGCCACTCTGCTCTTCAACACGGCTCTGGAACAGGGCAAATGGGATCTGTGTCGTCACATGATCCGCTTCCTGAAGGCCATTGGTTCAGGGGAGAGCGAGACTCCGCCCAGCACACCTACCACTCAGGTGAGATGATGATGATGATGGTGTGTGAGGCTGAGATGCTGTGTTGAAGATCCTGTGCTGATGTGTGTGTGTGTGTGTGTGTGTGTGTGTGTGTTGCAGGAGCAGAGCTCCACGGGGGGCTTCGAGTTCTTCCGGAACCGCAGCATCAGTCTGTCTCAGTCGGCCGACAGCATCGCCGGAGGAAAGTTCAACCTGCAGAAGACCCTGAGCGTGCCGTCTGGACCGTCCTCCAAAGGGTAACACAACATACGTGATTTAAATGCGTCTCAGATAGTAACACACTCGCTCTCTCTGATTCATTTGAGTGAATCCGTTTGTTTGGACAGTTCATTCAGTTGAACCTGTTCAGAAGACAAAGATTCTTTAATTCTTGTCTTTCTTTTTTAATCAGTATATGTTGTTAAATGCTGCCGGTCAACACTGTTTTAGCTCTGATATAGAAATGAGAGGACTTTGACTGTATTTTACCTGCTTTATATTACTAATAGGGCTGTATGATTCATCGCAAATAAAACTGGAATCAAAGCAAAGGATTAAATAAAATAAACCATTTTCTCAAACTTGTAATTATAAGCACTTCTAAACCAGCTGTTGTCAACAAAAGAGAAGCTTTTTTGAAAATAAAAAAATTAAGATAAATAAAATTAATAAATATTGATGTTGCCGTTTTACAGTTGTGCTAATTAAATAAAATATAATAATTATTATTATTATATTTTCCTGAAATACTCCTCATTTATTTTCCAGTAAAAAAATTGTTAATATAATAAACATTATCATATATTCTAGTGATTAAAAAAATAAAAAATAGTAGTAATTTTTATTTGGTTTCATTTTATTAAGTAATAATAATCATAATAAAGACAATAATAATAATTATTATTATTATTATCATCATCATTATTATTATTATTACTATTATTGTTGCTATTTTATTATTTTTTAATTTGTTGTTTTTTTCCCCATTGCAATCATAATTAGATTTTCTCTAAATCATGCAGCCCTAATTACTAGTGCCTTGTACTTTGAAGTAACTTGACCAACACTGACACACAACATG
>NW_015507071.1:132836-138292 GCF_001515645.1 Sinocyclocheilus grahami
TGGGTGGGTGTGTGTGTGTGTGTGTGTGTGTGTGTGTGTGTGGTCGGTCAGTGGAGAGCGCTGGTGTAAGGACAGTGACTCTGCGGAGAATCTCTACATTGATATGATGCTGTGGCGTCACGCGAGGCACTTGCTGGAGCAGATCAGACTGCGGGATCTGGGCTGTTTCTCTGCTCAGCTGGGCTTCGAGCTGATTGGCTGGCTGTGTCGGGAGCGCACGCGGGTCGCACGGATCGACGACTTCGTTACCGCCCTCAAATGCCTGCACAAGGACTTTCTGTGGCCATTTCCTGTAATCCCAGCATGCTCCATTAGCTCGCCGCTGAAGAACGGACGCTGCCGCCCAGGTGTGTGAATGTGTTTTCCACCTGTAAAATCACAAAATATATATTTACACACACGTATAGAATACTTTTTTAATTATATACCTAAATATAAATTAAAAGAAAAAAAATAAAAATGTGCATGTTTTATTTTTTTAATTAAATACATGATGATTTTATTTTTTCAATTGTTACATATATTTAAATATAATTATTTTTTAATGAATGAAAATAAAATTATTTTATTTACTACATTTTCCAAATGTTATATATAAATAAAAAATTATAAAAATCGAACTCAATATATTTTAATTATATATATATTTTTAAACATTTAAAAAATTTTTAACACATGCATTTTTTTTATATAACATGATTGTTTTTATTATTTGTGTGTATATATATATATATATATATATATTTAGATATAAATGATTGTTCTTTTTATTTTTTATTTTAATTTCTCTCTAAATTTTATATATAAATTAAAAAGTTTAAATTGTTTTATTTTTTTATTTTATTTTAATCTTTATTTTTTTTAAACTAGGGTTTCCTCTGACCTGCATATTTTCACAGGCTGTGTTCGTAACTCTGCTGCAGACTATATGTAAATGAGCTGTTATGACTGACCAATCACATGATCTCTCTCTCTCTCTCATTAGTGTTGAGTTCTCGTTTGCTGAAGTCTCAGTCTGCAGACAGTTTGCTGAACAGTGACATGGAGACCACGCCCCCTCAGGTCACCACAGCCAATCACAGCTGGTTGGACAGTTTGGGGGCGGTCTCAAAGGAACTGGGCTCCGCCTCCTCTCACGGTGGGCCGCAGACGCAGGAGGCGTTTCTCTCTCCTCTATCTATTTTTCATCTCTCTCTCTCTCTCTCTCTCTCTCTCTCTATATATATATATATATATATATATAATTTTCCTGTTTCCTATCATGAACCCACTTAATTTTGATAATTTTATTGATAGAAATCAAGACTCAGTATCTTAAGTCAAGGCATAAAAACAGGCTGTTGACCGTATTCGTATGCAGTTTTTCATCACTAAAATAAAATTTGTCCTTTTTTATATATATATTTTTTTTAAGCGTAAACCTGCTTAATTTTTATCAGAAAACAAGAATTAATATCTGATCAAAATTAGCAAAATCAAGTCATTTAGTTTCTCAGGTAAATGTATCAATTTAAGAATATTTAGATATTTGTACTGGAAAAAATAAAAACAAAATGCAAAAGACAAATAGTAAGAAAGTGTGTCTTTGCAGTGGCCCGGCATCACTGTCGATCATCTCCACAGCGAATCCTGAGTTCTGTGGGAAGCAGTGATTACTGATCAGCGTGTTTCATTGGTTTGCATGTGAATGATGAACGAGCAGCCTGACGCTCTTTTATTGATGCAGAGATCTGATCCGGATCATGTTTGTTGTTCTGACACTGACAGGTTTTCTTGGTTTTTAATCTGCGAGCCGCTTCTGTCCCGTGCTTCTCTGTGAACCGTGAGCTGATGACCGTTCATTGATCAAGCATCAAGACAAACACATGCTTTATTTATTTCCCAATGTTATCTTACAGCCATGATATTAATCTCCATCACTAGATCTCAGCTGACTGCATTATTGCGATGATTTTTTTGTTTGTTTCTGAATTGCATTATTGCATGTTTGTGTATTTATTTGAGCAGCAGGACAAAGAGACGTGAACGGATCGTCAGTATTAATGTGTTCAGTGTTCGTCTCGTTAGCGCTGCCTTCACAACGGACCAAATCATCTATCTACACGCATCTATGCCTTTGTATTATTATTATTATTATACTTCTTGTAGTTCTTATGCATTATTGGCAGTCGTCTCTGAGTATTTAGCAGCTTTAATGAGATGCATCTTTATTTTATTGTTTTATTTCCCCCCCGAACGGCTCAAACGAGCAGCTTTGACTGGTCTGATCTGGTTTAATCTGGTTTAATGACTCCCAAACCGGCTGACAAGTGCCCAAAACCCTGTAAAACCAGCAAAACAGGGCAGTCTGGCGGTGTCAGGCCGGTTTCAGTGGTTTCTCCTCCTGTCGCAGTATTCCTGATGATCATGTTCACAAACCAAAGAGCTTCACGGACGCGTTCATGCTACGGATTACCCACAATCCCTCTGACGTCACAGGACTGATGATGTGGTTTCACACGGACTGAGGGTTTGATCTGGTTTGAGTCGGTACTCGAGTTCTGTACAGTTTAGAGTTTCTTGTCAATGCAGTGTACAGAGAGTTTCCTGGACGATAACTTTTCTACTCTGTTTTCTATCTTTCCTGTACATAAAGAACAATAAATTATTTTTTAAACATCATGTGTGCTGTTTTTTTTCTTCTTAATCCGTTTCAGAAAATATTTTTATACTTCACAGAATTTTTAAACTCACTACTATTTTTATTCATCAAGAAAGCATTAAATTGATGAAGAGTGCCAGTAAAAATGTAATGTTACAAAAGATTTCTATTTCAAATAAATGCTGTTCTTTTGAACTTTCTACACTCCAAAAAATGCTGGGTTAAAAAGGGACAAACCCAGCATTTGGGTTGTTTCGACTCAGCGTTTGGATTGTTTCGACCCAGCGTTTGGGTTGTTTCGACCCATCATTTGGGTTGTTTCGACCCAGCGGTTGGGTTGTTTCGATCCAGCATTTGGGTTGTTTCGACCCAGCGGTTGGGTTGTTTCGCCCCAGCGGTTGGGTTGTTTCGCCCCAGCGGTTGGGTTGTTTCGCCCCAGCGGTTGGGTTGTTTCGCCCCAGCGGTTGGGTTGTTTCGCCCCAGCGGTTGGGTTGTTTCGCCCCAGCGGTTGGGTTGTTTCGCCCCAGCGGTTGGGTTGTTTCGCCCCAGCGGTTGGGTTGTTTCGCCCCAGCGGTTGGGTTGTTTCGCCCCAGCGGTTGGGTTGTTTCGCCCCAGCGGTTGGGTTGTTTCGCCCCAGCGGTTGGGTTGTTTCGCCCCAGCGGTTGGGTTGTTTCGCCCCAGCGGTTGGGTTGTTTCGCCCCAGCGGTTGGGTTGTTTCGCCCCAGCGGTTGGGTTGTTTCGCCCCAGCGGTTGGGTTGTTTCGCCCCAGCGGTTGGGTTGTTTCGCCCCAGCGGTTGGGTTGTTTCGCCCCAGCGGTTGGGTTGTTTCGCCCCAGCGGTTGGGTTGTTTCGCCCCAGCGGTTGGGTTGTTTCGCCCCAGCGGTTGGGTTGTTTCGCCCCAGCGGTTGGGTTGTTTCGCCCCAGCGGTTGGGTTGTTTCGCCCCAGCGGTTGGGTTGTTTCGCCCCAGCGGTTGGGTTGTTTCGCCCCAGCGGTTGGGTTGTTTCGCCCCAGCGGTTGGGTTGTTTCGCCCCAGCGGTTGGGTTGTTTCGCCCCAGCGGTTGGGTTGTTTCGCCCCAGCGGTTGGGTTGTTTCGCCCCAGCGGTTGGGTTGTTTCGCCCCAGCGGTTGGGTTGTTTCGCCCCAGCGGTTGGGTTGTTTCGCCCCAGCGGTTGGGTTGTTTCGCCCCAGCGGTTGGGTTGTTTCGCCCCAGCGGTTGGGTTGTTTCGCCCCAGCGGTTGGGTTGTTTCGCCCCAGCGGTTGGGTTGTTTCGCCCCAGCGGTTGGGTTGTTTCGCCCCAGCGGTTGGGTTGTTTCGCCCCAGCGGTTGGGTTGTTTCGCCCCAGCGGTTGGGTTGTTTCGCCCCAGCGGTTGGGTTGTTTCGCCCCAGCGGTTGGGTTGTTTCGCCCCAGCGGTTGGGTTGTTTCGCCCCAGCGGTTGGGTTGTTTCGCCCCAGCGGTTGGGTTGTTTCGCCCCAGCGGTTGGGTTGTTTCGCCCCAGCGGTTGGGTTGTTTCGCCCCAGCGGTTGGGTTGTTTCGCCCCAGCGGTTGGGTTGTTTCGCCCCAGCGGTTGGGTTGTTTCGCCCCAGCGGTTGGGTTGTTTCGCCCCAGCGGTTGGGTTGTTTCGCCCCAGCGGTTGGGTTGTTTCGCCCCAGCGGTTGGGTTGTTTCGCCCCAGCGGTTGGGTTGTTTCGCCCCAGCGGTTGGGTTGTTTCGCCCCAGCGGTTGGGTTGTTTCGACCCAGCATTTGGGTTGTTTCGACCCAGCGGTTGTCAAAACAACCCAACTGTTATAGTTTCTTCTTCAGCTGTGGGAAGATAGGAATATTCTCCAGCATTTAAACTCTCATGAACGGCTTCACTGAAGGAGTCAATGGAGCTCTTTTAACAGATGAAGCTGAAATAATATTGATGAGGGCTGGTTGCTTGTGTGTTTCAGACTGTTGCGTAATAGAATTAATGATGAGATGAGTTAAAAAACAATGTTTTTAAAACAAAACTGAACCTAGAACATTACTGTGGTATGTAAGACAAACAAAAATGTAGTAATAATTGATATAAAATACCATTAAATGATAACCCATAATCTTTAAGCATTGTGATGGAAGAAACCAACCAGTAACAGTCTTACGTTTCATGAGCATCAACTACATCGATTTGAATGTTATTTTTAAAATGGAAATGAAACAATTAATAATTTAGGATTCATTTATGACCGTTAAGAAGCATTTTAGATTCACTAAAACAAACCAGTTCATAAAGTCGCTTTTTCGTAGTCAGTAGTCAGATTTATCCTCTAAATGATAAATACTCACAGTCTGATACACAGCAGGTTTAGAGTCGTTTCCTGAATCACGATGGACTCATAAATGCATGTGGTTAAAAAGAAAACAAATGGTGACATCTAGAGGAATATAGATATGCATATGTAGATGCCAATTATTACTATATTATTAGCTGTTTCTTTCTATGGCCGTCCGCCATATTGGAACGGTCAAAGCAGCTCCGTGAACACTCAAGAGCGAGTATTTCTGCAACCCTAGTTATCCCAAACACTTTAGGGACTTTGGTTATTATGCATATTATGAATATCTATATCTGCAATAGACTTCAGCAGACAATTTTTCTAAACACAATACAAGACGCTGAAGCCAATAGCTAACACGACATTTAAAAGGCACTATAGTTTAAAAATCTATAATGTGAAGTTAATACATCAAATCAACACATTCTCACCTGTGAAAGTTTCTCTCATTTCTTCAAGAAGTTAAATTTCGGCCATTTTTACAACCAGAGGCTGCGCAATGTTGTGGCTTCTTCTTC
>NW_015507071.1:138480-148928 GCF_001515645.1 Sinocyclocheilus grahami
CCAGTTCATAAAGTCGCTTTTTCGTAGTCAGTAGTCAGATTTATCCTCTAAATGATAAATACTCACAGTCTGATACACAGCAGGTTTAGAGTCGTTTCCTGAATCACGATGGACTCATAAATGCATGTGGTTAAAAAGAAAACAAATGGTGACATCTAGAGGAATATAGATATGCATATGTAGATGCCAATTATTACTATATTATTAGCGGTTTCTTTCTATGGCCGTCCGCCATATTGGAACGGTCAAAGCAGCTCCGTGAACACTCAAGAGCGAGTATTTCTGCAACCCTAGTTATCCCAAACACTTTAGGGACTTTGGTTATTATGCATATTATGAATATCTATATCTGCAATAGACTTCAGCTGACAATTTTTCTAAACACAATACAAGACGCTGAAGCCAATAGCTAACACGACATTTAAAAGGCACTATAGTTTAAAAATCTATAATGTGAAGTTAATACATCAAATCAACACATTCTCACCTGTGAAAGTTTCTCTCATTTCTTCAAGGAGTTAAATTTCGGCCATTTTTACAACCAGAGGCTGCGCAATGTTCTTCTTCTTCTTACACTCTTAAAAATAAAGGTGCTTCACGATGCCATAGAAGAACCTTTTTGTCTAAATGGTTCCATAAAGAACCTTTAACATCTGAAGAACCTTTCTGTTTCACAAAAGCTTCTTTGTGGCGAAAGAAGGTTCTTCAGATTATAAAAAGGTAAGAAAGAGATGGTTCTTTAAAGAACCTTTGACTGAATGCTTCTTTGTGGAACCAAAAATGGTTCTTCTGGCATCGCTGTGAAGAACCTTTTGAAGCACCTTTATTTTTAAGAGTGTAGTCCAGTGAGGTGTCCATATTTTACAACAGCTTTTGTTGTTTCATAGTCCTTGTTATTAAGAGTTGATTTAAGAGATAAAGATGAAACTCCAGCTTCCAACAGCTCAGAAAACATGATGACTTTTGCAGTTCGATGAATAACACACTCCATTATTATTACGTTTCACAGTTTACACTTAAACACCTGCTGTCTGGAAGCTTGCCAACCGTTGCCAGCCCATAATTCAGCGCACAATGCCCCAATCTTAACCTAGTAATCACCACACTATCCCTCCTCTCTGTTTGTGATTGATGTGTGCTTTAGTGTTGGCTGTTTTCCCATTCTTTCTGCCACAATTGTATGATTTTTTTCCTGAATGTTTTTGCGCTCAACTCTTCCATGCATTACTCTCAACTCCACTTCATCCTTGTGTTTCGCTTTCTTTGCCATCTCTTCAGTCTCTGCATTCCCCTGTATCCCTATATGTGCTGGAACCCACTACAATCCCACTGTATTTCCCATTTGAACCCGATTTAGTGCAACAAGGATTTGAGTTACTAAATCTGATCTACCCTCAATTGCCATAAGTGCTGGTGAGTTCATTTTATGAATGCTAAATGTATTTTTCTGTTGTGTTTTGATTGGGTTTCTTTTCTTTTCATTGAATTGCAGTAATTTACTTTGAAGTGTTTATTTCTTTAGATTTTATTTTAATGCAAGTGATTTTTTTTTAAGGGGAAAGGCCTACAGTTTAAGTTTAAAAGAAAAACTATTAAAACAACTCATTCTAATCACTCACCTTAATTCTGGTCTCCTGTCACCCCTCAGTAATCACCCGCTACCTCCATATACTCCAACACAGTGCTCTTCTGATTTGGTCCAAATATAAAGGACGAACTATATTTCAAGTTATACATCCCCGTTACATTAAGATTATGGCAATGTTCTTGAGAAAGGCAAAAGCAAAGAAGGGTAAGTGAGAGGTTTGAGCAAAGAAATGAGGGAATAAAACAGTGTGAATAGAAAGATGTAAAAAATGGGTAATGTTGAGCAACATTTGAATTTTATTGATTCCGGTTCATATCGATTCCAACAAGGTAAAAAAAAATTATAAATAAAAAAAATCACATTTTTTGCAAAGCATTGTCACTGAATAATATATGAACAAAAACCAACAGGCTACACTTACACAAGAACATTTGCCTATGTTTTAAAAATACCATAGCAACAGCCACTTTGTTTAACCTCTTATTCTTTAAAGATAAAAGTCTTTAATAGAACTGAAAATGCAGGATTTAACCTGAACGTTTAGATAATGAAAGTTACATTGACTTCAGCTTCCAACAGGATCAGTGCTAAGAGGAAAGATTCTCAAAGCCTTTAAAACAGGCAAAGTTACATCTTTAAATATACAGACATTAAAATGCAACAACAAACTGCAGACTCAACTGTAACGATGAATGCAGTGCTGTGCAGACGAGACTCGTGTTGTGCAGGGAAAACTCTGTTGTGCATTGTCCCTGTTAAAGAAATGAAATAAACTAAACTAAACTGTACTAGTCACATCTCCGTCACAGTCACAGATCTGGGCAGAGTAAAATTTAGAAAAAGTCTAAATATATTTGAGCTATACTTGTGTTCCTAGAATCTGTGTTTTCATTGTTATACTGTAGGGGAGCTAGTACACATTTTTCACTCTATTTACCGTTTGTTTAATTACTTTGCTGCAGTTTTCACAAGTAACTTACATGATCAAATCTCTCAGTACTAATATTACAACAGATCATCAAAAGTACACTTTATTCAAACATTTCAGCATGTTTTCCAGTGTGTGAGTAGAAAACACAAAACCAGCAAGTGTCCTTTTCACTACAAAAGAAGTGTTTCCTCTATACAGGACAAATGTTTCTGCTTTTCATAATGCTCAAACTTTTCTTTTTCATCTCTTCTCATTCAGTTTAATGCATTTGTGTATTATTTAATCCAACTGATCGTAACAGTTAATCAATGAATCATTTGGTACATCCACAGTCTTTTATAGACATAAATTCTATAGATAGTTTCTGTAGCACGTGTTAGCAATTTCTGATATGGATAACGGTGTTTAAATCAAATGTTCTCCTTAAATATAACACTAATCTGGTATTTTATGTGGACTGGAAATGTGTGTAATGCAACTGTAATGAAAGAAGGAGATCATGTTTTGAAAGAATCACATCAAGTGTCATCAGTTTGGAGTTTAGTACTAAGACTTTGAAAATGTACACCTAAAGATTTATACCAAATTTTCTTCATTTGCAGTGTCTCTTGATCCAGACGGAGCTGTAGTGTCATTCTGATGAATCAAACATGAGGTGAGAAGAGAAAACTGTACCTAATACTTCACATGCAGTACTTTTAGTAGTTTTAATTCAGCTTCTAATCACACTGAGTTCAGGCAGCTGATTGATCAGGAACTGATTTGATGTCATGTGATATGATGTTATATCACTTGAACATCCTTAAATATAACACTAATCTGGTATTTTATGTGGACTGGAAATGTGTGTAATGCAACTGTAATGAAAGAAGGAGATCATGTTTTGAAAGAATCACATCAAGTGTCATCAGTTTGGAGTTTAGTACTAAGACTTTGAAAATGTACACCTAAAGATTTATACCAAATTTTCTTCATTTGCAGTGTCTCTCGATCCAGACGGAGCTGTAGTGTCATTCTGATGAATCAAACATGAGGTGAGAAGAGAAAACTGTACCTAATACTTCACATGCAGTACTTTTAGTAGTTTTAATTCAGCTTCTAATCACACTGAGTTCAGGCAGCTGATTGATCAGGAACTGATTTGATGTCATGTGATATGATGTTTAATGCAACTGTAATGAAAGAAGGAGATCATGTTTTGAAAGAATCACATCAAGTGTCATCAGTTTGGAGTTTAGTACTAAGACTTTGAAAATGTACACCTAAAGATTTATACCAAATTTTCTTCATTTGCAGTGTCTCTCGATCCAGACGGAGCTGTAGTGTCATTCTGATGAATCAAACATGAGGTGAGAAGAGAAAACTGTACCTAATACTTCACATGCAGTACTTTTAGTAGTTTTAATTCAGCTTCTAATCACACTGAGTTCAGGCAGCTGATTGATCAGGAATATCACTTGAACACTGCTGTATTTGTGTGATTGCAGATATGAATGGAGTGTAGAAAGGAAAACACACAGAGAAAACTGCTGGAGCATCAGAAACCACAGACCAGCCAAAAACAAGAGAACTAATAGAAAAATAGAGACACAAACCAGTGCACCTCAAGAGAAAAACAGACCGAGACTTGTTAGACAGAACAGTATGGATAGAATAAATCCACACTGTAAGTATTTGTTTATTATGGAACTTATGCTAGATATCGGCTTTACACTCCTGTCATAAACTGATACAATCAGACACATTCATCACACTGGCTTTCTGCACTCACCGATTTATTAAATATGTACAGATGTGTGATTGTTTAATTGATGCATTATTTTGATCATATAAAAATTATAAATCCAAAACAATGGGAATAATGAATCAAACATGAGGTGAGAAGAGAAAACTGTACCTAATACTTCACATGCAGTACTTTTAGTAGTTTTAATTCAGCTTCTAATCACACTGAGTTCAGGCAGCTGATTGATCAGGAATATCACTTGAACACTGCTGTATTTGTGTGATTGCAGATATGAATGGAGTGTAGAAAGGAAAACACACAGAGAAAACTGCTGGAGCATCAGAAACCACAGACCAGCCAAAAACAAGAGAACTAATAGAAAAATAGAGACACAAACCAGTGCACCTCAAGAGAAAAACAGACCGAGACTTGTTAGACAGAACAGTATGGATAGAATAAATCCACACTGTAAGTATTTGTTTATTATGGAACTTATGCTAGATATCAGCTTTACACTCCTGTCATAAACTGATACAATCAGACACATTCATCACACTGGCTTTCTGCACTCACCGATTTATTAAATATGTACAGATGTGTGATTGTTTAATTGATGCATTATTTCGATCATATAAAAATTATAAATCCAAAACAATGGGAATGTCTGTATATGTTTGTGGTTTCTAGTCTGATGTGATCCAGACGGGCCTGTAAAGATTCAGTCTGACAGTCTGAGGTGAGATCCTCACATCAAGACCCTTCAGATGTTCTCAAGAACAAACAACACCACTGAGAGACCAGCGGCTGAAGATCTGAACATCATCATCATCATCTTCATCATCATCACAGACTATTCTCTCGGATCTGTCTCAATACTGCACTGATGCTGCACTTTACTGACTACATTTTCACTCGATGAACGTTTGATCTGCATCTGCATCACACAGAGACTTTGTTTTACAAAATATGTTTCATTTTGCACTGCCTTATTCATTTCATGTATTAGGTATATTTTTATATTCTTGTATATTTTAACATTTTTAGATTATTCTCTATATACGTTTGTACTCGTGTATACCATTTATTTTATATGCATTTATTATCCTTCATTTCACCATATTCTACATTTATGCAACGAGCACTGGAGATAATAATGGTTCGGTTTATTTCATCCGTACAGTTGAAGTATTTAGTTAGGCAAAACTCATTTGTACACAGTAGTGGTGAAATGTGTTGTCTGTCCTGGGAAAATGTATATCTTGTATATATATTTTATATCTATAAAATATGCTATGCTTAAAATAGTATTTGACATAACTGTATTTGACATGTTGCCATGTACAGGTGAGGAAGGATCGAAAATGCCAGAACAATTCTCATTTACTGTCTAGATACACCTCATATTGGCAGTTGTCACCATCTTTTGACCATTACATGGCACAACCAGATTCTCCCTTGAAAATCAAAAGCCTTTAGTTTGAGATTCAAGACAGTAACAGAAATCAGAGATCAGATATGAAGCAGAATCATCTCACAGACTCAAGATGGGATCAGAGAGTTTCTGGATAGAAATCCAAAGAACTGGTTTGGTGACTCAAACAATAATAGCAGAACCGTCAACCGTTGATCTGCTGATAGTCAGATTTCTGACATGAGAGACAATAAATAAAGAGCTGTATTGACCTCTGACCCCTGTAATACAGTCACGTGTCGTCCTCTACAGGTTAAAGTTAAAGATCTACAAATATATAAGAAAGTATTTTCCAGCAACAGCAATGAAAACACACGCACAGATCTCACTTCATCAGCTGACATGATGTTATCTACTGGATTCATTTAATAAAGTCACAAGAGTTTCTGAGAAAGCACTAAACACAGACAGAAACGTGTGAAAGATTATTGAAGTGAAACACAAAGATGTGAAATGTGACTCTAATGGATGAGTTCTGCTGTTTTCATCTCTTCTGAAGCTTTGAATGCTTTGATCAGAATCCAGATCTCTTTCATTTCCACTCAATTCTGTTCAGGATTCACTCCAAACCTTTGCTCAGTGTTTCATCTGTGCTTCTGCTTTTGTGTCTCGATGCGGTTTCTGACTGAAGAATCACTTTTATTCTCAGCTTTCTCACGTGCTTCATCTCTCATTTCACACACAACATCTCTCTGTTTCTCCAGATTCACAGCAAATCAAGAGAAGCGTCTCTGTTCTTACCAGACACTCGTTCTGCATTCATCTCTCAGCTGATGATGAGGATGATGAGGATTCATATCAGGCACATATCCATAATCTCTTAATTGAATAATATGTGTAAAATCATGCATCAGTCATAATGAGTCGTGTTAGCATAAACTCCTAAAAGTGTGTTTGAGTTGAAAATGGAATTACATTCACTGAATTAACTTAAAACATAATTTTAAATTAATAAGTAAAAGTAATAACTAAAAAAATCACTTGTATTAAATAGAATTTAAGGACGTGTCAATAAAAACGTGTCACTAATAGTGTTTTATATTTATTGTAAAACATTGAAGATGGAAAAGGTTGTTTCCATCTCTGTCCACTAGATTATTCACTGCAATCTCAAAGGCTTTTAGTTTCAGGTCACAGTGAGAGAAGAGATCTGGGGGAGTAGGGCAGTCCTGTTTTGTCCACTGTTCTTCCAGCCAGGGTCTGCACATTAGTGTATTATAGACCCCAATAGTGTTAAAATGGAGTCAGAGCGCCTCCTTCTGGAGACAAATAGTGGCACATGATTCAAAAGTGAAAGTAAAATTACACATGACATTTTGTTGAAGAAGGAAGACATCTTATCTCGAGTAAGTTCAAAGTGTATTTGAATTGTGTTTTCTTATATTTAACAAATGCATACTGTATTGGGAATTTGCGTATTAACTTCTCACTAATTCTGTACATTTTTAAGTAAAGATATAGGTATTGGGCACGTCAGCACAATGTAGGCTACAATGAGACTTAAATGTGCACGATAAACTTTAGAGGTTTGGCCAAAACGTAAACTAAACGTTTTTAGCAAGTTGTATAAAACATCAGGTATCCTCCTAACACTCACTAAATACAGCTAGTATCGTGCTTTGGTAAGTTTTCGTGTATCGAGCTGGTATTTTCTGCCAGGACATTATCCATTAACTTAAACATAAAACACAACGCAATGCAGAGCAAAATTAAAAATACAGTTAAAACACCTGTAAAAAGTAATGCCTTCATATTAATTTTGAACGACACAATATTTGTTCACGTCCATAAAAGATTATTGTTATTATTTTGCATTGCACTTGGCCTACTAGTTCTTGTGACTTCAACATGAGCCTCTTAAAAAGTGTAAATGTTACAAATTTCTCTGCACACAAAATAAATCATTTATACGAAGATAATTCATGCATATCGTTTACATATTTTGTACATGTGTATTTCTGATTGTAGTTTGCACTTGATGAAAGTGTCTTGAAGAAGGCAAAACAGACCTTCCAAATGATACATCTGGTAATGAACTTTTTATTCCACTCTCTGAATTTTTTAAAAATTGTTTCAGAAATGTCCATTAATAGGTGTTTTAATTGACACCTTGTTTTGTGCATTTTAGAGATTACAGAAGATAGGGGTAAGGAGAGAGGGAGATGAAGAAGATCATCTTCGGCTGCTGTTGATCGGTAAAGCCGGATCAGGGAAAAGCGCCGCAGGAAACACCATCTTTAATGAAAGTGTGTTCCAATCGAAAATAAGCTCCTCATCTGTGACCAAAACCTGTAAACCACACACAGATGCTGTTAATAACAGGAGAGTGACAGTGATTGATACTCCAGACTTCTTCTCCACTGACAGAAACATTCATTCAGACTCTGAGCTGAAGAGAGCTCTTGAATTATGTTCTCCAGGCGCTCATGTCATCCTGCTTACTCTGTCTTTAAGCACGTTCACTGAGCTGGAGATGAAGGTTGTGCGTCGGTTTGAACAGATGTTTGGTTCAGAAGCTCTCAGATTTACTCTAGTCCTCTTCACTCATGCAGAAAATATAAGCAATGGCCAGTTAAGATCTCTGATCAGGAGAAATAATGTATTGTCTGGTTTTATTAACCGATGTGGATGGAGGGTTTGTGGAATGAACAATAAAGATCCCGCAAACAGACGACAGGTGACTGAACTCATGGAGAAGATTGACAGACTGGTGTCTGAGAACACAAACTCCTGCTACACACTAGATCTGATGCAGGAGACTGAGAGGAGGAGACAGGAGGAGGAGAGGAGAGAAGAGGAGGAGAAGAGAGCACAGGAGGAGAGGAAAGAGAGAGAACATCAGATGACATTAGACGCAGTCAAAGAAGAGACAGAAATACGTGTGAGGAGAGAACATGAAGAACAGGAAAGAGCCAAGATACTGGAGAAACAGAAGAAAGCTGAGGAGAGAGAGAAGAGGCAGATCCTTCAAAAGAATTGGTTTTACTGTCAAACGTTCCTTGCTTTGTTGTTGCTTTTTTATGTCAGCAATGGTGTTATGGTTAGTGTTATGGTTAGTGTTATAGTTAGCGTTATGGTTAGTGTTATGGTTAGCGTTATGGTTAGTGTTAGGGTACAAACCAAGCTAAATATATTTTCTGTCATCTAAACCAACCATCACATTAACCTGTGCACATCAGAATACTGCAAAAAATATATAATTTAACTGCTAATAAACTCTGGTTGTATGTAAAGTAATGTAAAAAAACAATGCCGCGCTGTCCCTGTCATGGTTATGTTCTGTTTTGGTTCTGTTTCTGCCTCCACATTTCCCTGAGTCCCTTTGTCTATTAGTTTCCATGGTTTTTGATTAATTTGCTCATTAGTCATTATTAGTTAACTGCCTTCACCTGTTTTCCCCTCGTCAGCTGCCCTACTTAAAGTCTTCTTTCTGTTTAGTAGTTTGTTTCCTATTTCCTTGCCTGAGTTTTTGTGGATTACAATATTAAAGACTTTTTGTTGTGGATGTTTCTCATCATCTTCGCCTTCCTTTGGAGGGACTGTAACAGCTTACACTAATCTTAGAGTACTTGAAAATATTATAAACGGACTGCAAAATCATCCTGTTTTTCTGCATGAAAGTATGCCATTTAATATAGTAATTTAGAATTACTATGTTTCTCTCTCTCTCTCTCTCTCTCTCTCTCTCTGTATATATGTATATAAGTATAATTGTAGCATAATGCGTGTCACCATTTTTTTCTTAATTTAAATTGCTTGTTTTTCTATGCAGTATGATCTCTTCTCATATTTAGCAGCTTGTTTTATTGCTCATGACTTTCATTGACTTTATCTTCAAATTCTATTGGTTGATTGTCACCATTATTATGTTCTGTACACTAAGTATTAATGTCTGCACTTGCTTGGCTATTTGTAGCAAATAAAATCTTCAGATGTGTGATGTGAACAGTCTCAGTAGCACTTGTAACTAAGGAGAAGTCAATTGTAAACAATAAGGATCTTTAAAAATGTTTAACTGATTCTGTTATTCAGTAAATCGTTTTATTGCAGATTTACTAAAAAGATTTATCTAATATCTATGTTTATCAAATTAATTTTCCCTATTGTGGCATGCCACAGCAGAAAAAAAATCAAATAAATACTAAATATACATACATATACACACACACATATACAGGTGCATCTCAATAAGTTAGAATGTCGTGGAAAAGTTCATTTATTTCAGTAATTCAACTCAAATTGTGAAACTCATGTATTAAATAAATTCAGTGCACACAGACTGAAGTAGTTTAAGTCTTTGGTTCTTTTAATTGTGATGATGTTGGCTCACATTTAACAAAAACCCACCAATTCACTCTCACAACAAATTAGAATATGGTGACGTGCCAATCAGCTAATCAACTCAAAACACCTGCAAAGGTTTCCTGAGCCTTCAAAATGCTCTCTCAGTTTGGTTCACTAGGCTACACAATCATGGGGAAGGTACAGGGAGAAGAGCAGTGGGGAGAGAACACAACCCCGAGGAGCACCAGTACTGATTATACACATCCAGCACCCACTCTCCCCACTGCTCTTCTCCCTGTACACCAACGACTGCACCTCTAAAGACCCCGCTGTCAAGTTCCTGAAGTTTGCAGACGACACCACACTCATCGGCCTCATTCAGGACGGTGACGAGTCTGCTTACAGACAGGAGGTCGAGCAGCTGGCTGTCTGGTGCAGTCTCAACAAC
>NW_015507071.1:150210-165382 GCF_001515645.1 Sinocyclocheilus grahami
CACCACACTCATCGGCCTCATTCAGGACGGTGACGAGTCTGCTTACAGACAGGAGGTCGAGCAGCTGGCTGTCTGGTGCAGTCTCAACAACTTGGAGCTCAACACGCTCAAAACTGTGGAGATGACCGTGGACTTCAGGAGAAATCTGAAGCTGCTGAAACAGTTCTACTCTGCTATCATTGAATCCATCCTCTGCACTTCAATAACTGTCTGGTTCAGCTCAGCTACCAAATCTGACCTCAGAAGACTTCAGAGGGTAGTCCGGACTGCTGAGCGAATCATTGGTACAACCCTCCCTTCTCTCCAAGAACTGTACTCGTCCAGAGTGAGCAAAAGGGCTGGCAGAATCACTCTGGACCCCTCACATCCAGCACACTCCCTCTTTGAACTGTTGCCATCTGGTCGACGCTACAGAGCTCTGAGCACCAGAACGACCAGACACAGGAACAGTTTCTTCCCTCAGGCCATCCATCTCATGAACACTTAACAATAACTGTGGAGCACACACTATTTATTCAATCATACACTTATTAATCTAACACACATACTCAGTCTACACCTCAAATTTGCACAATATAATATACAGTACCTGTACATACAAAAACTGTCTATTGTAATATACCTGCACAACATACAATTGTGCCCCTTACCATAATCGTGAGCTTCATCTTTCAAAATAAATGTAAAGACAGAGCCCGAAAGGGGAACAGAGTCCCGTGACAGCCACAGTGATGAAGCTGATATGTGTTTGCAGTACACAAGCCACGGTTAAGACAGCTGACTCCACTTTGATGTTTCTCTCTCTCTCTTGCTCACACACACACACACACACATGATGTACAAAACTCCGCATTTGAACAGTCAATAGCAAATACTTAAACTAATAACAAAACATTAGCTGATTCAGAAGCGCCAGATTGTCATAGCAAAGTCAGAATGACCTCCTCTCCTAGGTTCACGAAACGGTCGTCCATAAAATGCATTGCTGTTCTGTTGTAAGTCATCTTAAAGATTTCTAAATCCATCTACTTCCGGAAGGCCAAATAAAGTGCTTTGGCTCTACAGCCCTGAAAGACAGCGGAGACCAGGACAACTAGATGAGCCCCAGATACAGATCCGCTGTAAAGCCCTTGTCTCAGACAACCACCGGGACAAGATCACAGGAACCAGACGAGTCCTCTGCACAATCTGACTTTGCTGCAGCCTGGAATTGAACTGCTGGTTTCATCTGGTCAGAGGAGAACTGGCCCCCCGGCTTAGCCTGGTTTCTCCCAAGGTGTTTTCTCCATTCTGTCACCGATGGAGTTTTGGTTCCTTGCCGCTGTCGCCTCTGGCTTGCTTAGTTGGGGACACTTCATTTCCAGCGATATCATCGACTTGATTGCACAGATATTATTTAAACTGAGCTGAGCTGGATGATGACATCACTGAATCCAATGATGAACTGTCTTTAACTGAAAAATGAGTGTTTTCTATTGTCACTTTGCATTATTGACACACTATTTTCCTAATTAATACTTGTAACCCTGTTGAAATATGTTCTTTAGTATAACATATACAAGTTTGAATAAATAATTTCATAGTTTACTAAATAGAGTTTAAGGTTAAAAAAGTTAAGATTCATTGACCAGCAAAGAAGTTATGATTTTGCTCAATGAGAGAAATGTCTATGGAGTAATGTTCATTTACTGTATACAGCATTTAAAATGTGAAATATTTGTTGGGTAATAATATATGTGAAAATGCTTAAAAGATGCCTGTGAGAATAGGAGGAATGAGTAACACAAATGTTTGTGAATTTATTTTATTTCTGAAAGTTTGTGTATGAGCCAATCACAGGAAAGGTCAAAGGAAAGAGGAAGTGGAGAATGCGAGGAGAAATGAGGGGAGGGAGTTTTTGCGGAAAGGAAAAGACCGTTACTGTTAATGTAATGCACCAGAAAATGAAAGTGTTCAATACGGACTCTTATAAAAGACGTTAATGGTGATAGTTCTGTTTGTCTGAGTGATAAACTCATCACAGTTACGACAGATGTAAGTTTAAGTTAGCGCTGATTTAGTGACTAGCGTTTGCATGGACTTTGCTGACAAGCTAGCGGCTAGCGACCTTGATTAGTTAAGCCTGTGTGGGAATATGAGACCGACGATGATCAAAGACCTTCCCGGAGCCGGATAGCGTTATCGAGTGTGGACTTTGCTGAGATCGTCAACGATGTGAATCTTCTCTTCAACCGTTTTCTCTTCATCGCGAATCCTCCAGTCCTGTCTTCTGCGGCTGGCGCCTTTGATCTGGTGCGCGTGAGGTTACATAATGAAGGATATGTTATCTTTGCATGAACAATTACATAACTGAGCGAATGACACTTAATGACAGTTGTCATAAACATGCATAAAAAACCTTCATATTCATGACTTCCAGTCCTGTATTCTGCGGCTGACGCCTTTGATCTGGTGCGCGTGAGGTTACATAATGAAGGATATGTTATCTTTGCATGAACAATTACATAACTGAGCGAATGACACTTAATGACAGTTGTCATAAACATGCATAAAAAACCTTCATATTCATGACTTCCAGTCCTGTATTCTGCGGCTGACGCCTTTGATCTGGTGCGCGTGAGGTTACATAATGAAGGATATGTTATCTTTGCATGAACAATTACATAACTGAGCGAATGACACTTAATGACAGTTGTCATAAACATGCATAAAAAACCTTCATATTCATGACTTCCAGTCCTGTATTCTGCGGCTGACGCCTTTGATCTGGTGCGCGTGAGGTTACATAATGAAGGATATGTTATCTTTGCATGAACAATTACATAACTGAGCGAATGACACTTAATGACAGTTGTCATAAACATGCATAAAAAACCTTCATATTCATGACTTCCAGTCCTGTATTCTGCGGCTGACGCCTTTGATCTGGTGCGCGTGAGGTTACATAATGAAGGATATGTTATCTTTGCATGAACAATTACATAACTGAGCGAATGACACTTAATGACAGTTGTCATAAACATGCATAAAAAACCTTCATATTCATGACTTCCAGTCCTGTATTCTGCGGCTGACGCCTTTGATCTGGTGCGCGTGAGGTTACATAATGAAGGATATGTTATCTTTGCATGAACAATTACATAACTGAGCGAATGACACTTAATGACAGTTGTCATAAACATGCATAAAAAACCTTCATATTCATGACTTCCAGTCCTGTATTCTGCGGCTGACGCCTTTGATCTGGTGCGCGTGAGGTTACATAATGAAGGATATGTTATCTTTGCATGAACAATTACATAACTGAGCGAATGACACTTAATGACAGTTGTCATAAACATGCATAAAAAACCTTCATATTCATGACTTCCAGTCCTGTATTCTGCGGCTGACGCCTTTGATCTGGTGCGCGTGAGGTTACATAATGAAGGATATGTTATCTTTGCATGAACAATTACATAACTGAGCGAATGACACTTAATGACAGTTGTCATAAACATGCATAAAAAACCTTCATATTCATGACTTCCAGTCCTGTATTCTGCGGCTGACGCCTTTGATCTGGTGCGCGTGAGGTTACATAATGAAGGATATGTTATCTTTGCATGAACAATTACATAACTGAGCGAATGACACTTAATGACAGTTGTCATAAACATGCATAAAAAACCTTCATATTCATGACTTCCAGTCCTGTATTCTGCGGCTGACGCCTTTGATCTGGTGCGCGTGAGGTTACATAATGAAGGATATGTTATCTTTGCATGAACAATTACATAACTGAGCGAATGACACTTAATGACAGTTGTCATAAACATGCATAAAAAACCTTCATATTCATGACTTCCAGTCCTGTATTCTGCGGCTGACGCCTTTGATCTGGTGCGCGTGAGGTTACATAATGAAGGATATGTTATCTTTGCATGAACAATTACATAACTGAGCGAATGACACTTAATGACAGTTGTCATAAACATGCATAAAAAACCTTCATATTCATGACTTCCAGTCCTGTATTCTGCGGCTGACGCCTTTGATCTGGTGCGCGTGAGGTTACATAATGAAGGATATGTTATCTTTGCATGAACAATTACATAACTGAGCGAATGACACTTAATGACAGTTGTCATAAACATGCATAAAAAACCTTCATATTCATGACTTCCAGTCCTGTATTCTGCGGCTGACGCCTTTGATCTGGTGCGCGTGAGGTTACATAATGAAGGATATGTTATCTTTGCATGAACAATTACATAACTGAGCGAATGACACTTAATGACAGTTGTCATAAACATGCATAAAAAACCTTCATATTCATGACTTCCAGTCCTGTATTCTGCGGCTGACGCCTTTGATCTGGTGCGCGTGAGGTTACATAATGAAGGATATGTTATCTTTGCATGAACAATTACATAACTGAGCGAATGACACTTAATGACAGTTGTCATAAACATGCATAAAAAACCTTCATATTCATGACTTCCAGTCCTGTATTCTGCGGCTGACGCCTTTGATCTGGTGCGCGTGAGGTTACATAATGAAGGATATGTTATCTTTGCATGAACAATTACATAACTGAGCGAATGACACTTAATGACAGTTGTCATAAACATGCATAAAAAACCTTCATATTCATGACTTCCAGTCCTGTATTCTGCGGCTGACGCCTTTGATCTGGTGCGCGTGAGGTTACATAATGAAGGATATGTTATCTTTGCATGAACAATTACATAACTGAGCGAATGACACTTAATGACAGTTGTCATAAACATGCATAAAAAACCTTCATATTCATGACTTCCAGTCCTGTATTCTGCGGCTGACGCCTTTGATCTGGTGCGCGTGAGGTTACATAATGAAGGATATGTTATCTTTGCATGAACAATTACATAACTGAGCGAATGACACTTAATGACAGTTGTCATAAACATGCATAAAAAACCTTCATATTCATGACTTCCAGTCCTGTATTCTGCGGCTGACGCCTTTGATCTGGTGCGCGTGAGGTTACATAATGAAGGATATGTTATCTTTGCATGAACAATTACATAACTGAGCGAATGACACTTAATGACAGTTGTCATAAACATGCATAAAAAACCTTCATATTCATGACTTCCAGTCCTGTATTCTGCGGCTGACGCCTTTGATCTGGTGCGCGTGAGGTTACATAATGAAGGATATGTTATCTTTGCATGAACAATTACATAACTGAGCGAATGACACTTAATGACAGTTGTCATAAACATGCATAAAAAACCTTCATATTCATGACTTCCAGTCCTGTATTCTGCGGCTGACGCCTTTGATCTGGTGCGCGTGAGGTTACATAATGAAGGATATGTTATCTTTGCATGAACAATTACATAACTGAGCGAATGACACTTAATGACAGTTGTCATAAACATGCATAAAAAACCTTCATATTCATGACTTCCAGTCCTGTATTCTGCGGCTGACGCCTTTGATCTGGTGCGCGTGAGGTTACATAATGAAGGATATGTTATCTTTGCATGAACAATTACATAACTGAGCGAATGACACTTAATGACAGTTGTCATAAACATGCATAAAAAACCTTCATATTCATGACTTCCAGTCCTGTATTCTGCGGCTGACGCCTTTGATCTGGTGCGCGTGAGGTTACATAATGAAGGATATGTTATCTTTGCATGAACAATTACATAACTGAGCGAATGACACTTAATGACAGTTGTCATAAACATGCATAAAAAACCTTCATATTCATGACTTCCAGTCCTGTATTCTGCGGCTGACGCCTTTGATCTGGTGCGCGTGAGGTTACATAATGAAGGATATGTTATCTTTGCATGAACAATTACATAACTGAGCGAATGACACTTAATGACAGTTGTCATAAACATGCATAAAAAACCTTCATATTCATGACTTCCAGTCCTGTATTCTGCGGCTGACGCCTTTGATCTGGTGCGCGTGAGGTTACATAATGAAGGATATGTTATCTTTGCATGAACAATTACATAACTGAGCGAATGACACTTAATGACAGTTGTCATAAACATGCATAAAAAACCTTCATATTCATGACTTCCAGTCCTGTATTCTGCGGCTGACGCCTTTGATCTGGTGCGCGTGAGGTTACATAATGAAGGATATGTTATCTTTGCATGAACAATTACATAACTGAGCGAATGACACTTAATGACAGTTGTCATAAACATGCATAAAAAACCTTCATATTCATGACTTCCAGTCCTGTATTCTGCGGCTGACGCCTTTGATCTGGTGCGCGTGAGGTTACATAATGAAGGATATGTTATCTTTGCATGAACAATTACATAACTGAGCGAATGACACTTAATGACAGTTGTCATAAACATGCATAAAAAACCTTCATATTCATGACTTCCAGTCCTGTATTCTGCGGCTGACGCCTTTGATCTGGTGCGCGTGAGGTTACATAATGAAGGATATGTTATCTTTGCATGAACAATTACATAACTGAGCGAATGACACTTAATGACAGTTGTCATAAACATGCATAAAAAACCTTCATATTCATGACTTCCAGTCCTGTATTCTGCGGCTGACGCCTTTGATCTGGTGCGCGTGAGGTTACATAATGAAGGATATGTTATCTTTGCATGAACAATTACATAACTGAGCGAATGACACTTAATGACAGTTGTCATAAACATGCATAAAAAACCTTCATATTCATGACTTCCAGTCCTGTATTCTGCGGCTGACGCCTTTGATCTGGTGCGCGTGAGGTTACATAATGAAGGATATGTTATCTTTGCATGAACAATTACATAACTGAGCGAATGACACTTAATGACAGTTGTCATAAACATGCATAAAAAACCTTCATATTCATGACTTCCAGTCCTGTATTCTGCGGCTGACGCCTTTGATCTGGTGCGCGTGAGGTTACATAATGAAGGATATGTTATCTTTGCATGAACAATTACATAACTGAGCGAATGACACTTAATGACAGTTGTCATAAACATGCATAAAAAACCTTCATATTCATGACTTCCAGTCCTGTATTCTGCGGCTGACGCCTTTGATCTGGTGCGCGTGAGGTTACATAATGAAGGATATGTTATCTTTGCATGAACAATTACATAACTGAGCGAATGACACTTAATGACAGTTGTCATAAACATGCATAAAAAACCTTCATATTCATGACTTCCAGTCCTGTATTCTGCGGCTGACGCCTTTGATCTGGTGCGCGTGAGGTTACATAATGAAGGATATGTTATCTTTGCATGAACAATTACATAACTGAGCGAATGACACTTAATGACAGTTGTCATAAACATGCATAAAAAACCTTCATATTCATGACTTCCAGTCCTGTATTCTGCGGCTGACGCCTTTGATCTGGTGCGCGTGAGGTTACATAATGAAGGATATGTTATCTTTGCATGAACAATTACATAACTGAGCGAATGACACTTAATGACAGTTGTCATAAACATGCATAAAAAACCTTCATATTCATGACTTCCAGTCCTGTATTCTGCGGCTGACGCCTTTGATCTGGTGCGCGTGAGGTTACATAATGAAGGATATGTTATCTTTGCATGAACAATTACATAACTGAGCGAATGACACTTAATGACAGTTGTCATAAACATGCATAAAAAACCTTCATATTCATGACTTCCAGTCCTGTATTCTGCGGCTGACGCCTTTGATCTGGTGCGCGTGAGGTTACATAATGAAGGATATGTTATCTTTGCATGAACAATTACATAACTGAGCGAATGACACTTAATGACAGTTGTCATAAACATGCATAAAAAACCTTCATATTCATGACTTCCAGTCCTGTATTCTGCGGCTGACGCCTTTGATCTGGTGCGCGTGAGGTTACATAATGAAGGATATGTTATCTTTGCATGAACAATTACATAACTGAGCGAATGACACTTAATGACAGTTGTCATAAACATGCATAAAAAACCTTCATATTCATGACTTCCAGTCCTGTATTCTGCGGCTGACGCCTTTGATCTGGTGCGCGTGAGGTTACATAATGAAGGATATGTTATCTTTGCATGAACAATTACATAACTGAGCGAATGACACTTAATGACAGTTGTCATAAACATGCATAAAAAACCTTCATATTCATGACTTCCAGTCCTGTATTCTGCGGCTGACGCCTTTGATCTGGTGCGCGTGAGGTTACATAATGAAGGATATGTTATCTTTGCATGAACAATTACATAACTGAGCGAATGACACTTAATGACAGTTGTCATAAACATGCATAAAAAACCTTCATATTCATGACTTCCAGTCCTGTATTCTGCGGCTGACGCCTTTGATCTGGTGCGCGTGAGGTTACATAATGAAGGATATGTTATCTTTGCATGAACAATTACATAACTGAGCGAATGACACTTAATGACAGTTGTCATAAACATGCATAAAAAACCTTCATATTCATGACTTCCAGTCCTGTATTCTGCGGCTGACGCCTTTGATCTGGTGCGCGTGAGGTTACATAATGAAGGATATGTTATCTTTGCATGAACAATTACATAACTGAGCGAATGACACTTAATGACAGTTGTCATAAACATGCATAAAAAACCTTCATATTCATGACTTCCAGTCCTGTATTCTGCGGCTGACGCCTTTGATCTGGTGCGCGTGAGGTTACATTCACATTGAGTAAAGGTACCACTTGTTTGTTTAGCCTGCGTGGTGAAGCAGCCATTGGGTTTAAGGCTACTACGTACCCAAGCTACATTCAGGCCTGCATCATTTGAACATTTGAATGGTATTTCACGTTAAGCTAGGTTTTTGCCGGCTATTTTATTTTCTTGGGCCCTTATGTGTTAAATGTGAATTTAAATGCATTTGTGATGAGAAAAGTGAGTTTGACCAGACATATTTAATTTGTGACTTTTTTCTTTTAAGTAAATCTGGTATATTTTTTATAAAACCTTTGTGGTTACTGACTCTGTTGATATCTTAAGTTAATTAAGAAAAGAGAGAAACTTTTGGGTTAAACGTGAAAGTGTTTATAGGAGAAAAGTAATTAAAAGACCTTTAATTTCCTGTTACAGTGTAAATATTACTGCTTAAATAGTGATTTAAAGAGGGAAAAGTATTTCCTTTAATAAGCTAGTAATTACACCCACACAAGACAAACACAGATAAGTTATTAGAGAAACCTCACTTATTTGATTGGATAGATATTTAAAGAATTCAGGATAGCCACCTCTCATTATAGTTTAGCACGCTAGAGAGGCGCTACATACTGTACAGTGCTTTGACACAATCTGTATTGTTAAAAGCACTATATTAATAAAGGTGACTTGACTCTGACTTGATTGGTCTGGTTTATTCAAAACTCTCCAGAACCCCTGATTTGACTTAATTTCTTAGACTGAATTGCTGCCAATGATAAGCTGGTCCACCTGACCACTGACACTAAGAACTGGGACACTAAAATTGAACCCATATATCTAATGTTTCATATCACACACTCCTTCAGGACTAATTTGCTTCCAAATGTCATGAATATGAAGGAGGTTTTATGCATGTTTATGACAACTGTCGTTAAGTGTCATTCGCTCAGTTATGTCATTTTTAATGCAAATATGACATTATTTGACCTAACCCTACCCTTACCCCTAACCATAGCCCATAACAAAGACATCTCAAACAATGTCATCTTTGCATTAAAAATGACATAACTGAGCAAATGACACTTAATGACAGTTGTCATAAACATGTATAAAAAAACCTTCATATTTATGACGTGTCATGTCATGATTATGAAGGTGTCATGTCAGTCTTATGCACACCCCTTCAAGTAAAGTGTAACCGAAAATCCTTATACATCACTGACCCACATGTGTGTGTATATGTATATTTAGTATTTATTTATTTATTTTTTCTGCTGTGGCATGCCACAATAGGAAAAATTAGTTTGATAAATGTAGTTAGATATTAGATAAATGTTTTTCAGTAAATCTGCAATAAAATGATTTACTGAATAACAGAATGAGTTAAACATTTAAGTTCCTTATTAAATGGATTCCTTTTAATAAATTCCTTAGCCCTACAATTGACTTCTCCTTAGTTAAAAAAGGTGCTACTGAGACTGTTCACATCACGCATCTGAAGATTTTATTTGCTACAAATAGCCAAGTACAGACATTAATACTTAGTGTACAGAACATAACAATGGTGACAATCAACCAATAGAATTTGAAGATTACAGAGAGATTACAGATACAGCTAGACATTGTAATTCTAAATTACTATATTAAATAGCGTAATTTCATGCAGAAATACAGGATGATCTTGCAGTCTGTTTATAATATTTTCAAGTACTCTTAAGATTAGAGTAAGCCCGGGACAGCACAGCATTGCTTTTCTACATTACTTTACACGCAACCAGAGTTTATTAGCAGTTCAATTATATATTTTTTGTAGTATTCTGATGTGCACAGGTTAATGTAATGATTGGTTTATGACAGAAAATATATTTAGCCTGCTCTGTATACCCAAACTAACCATAACCCTATCCCTAACACAAAAAGCAACAATAAAGCAAGGAGAAACAGATGCGTCTAAAACGTTTTGTGATCGATTCACTGAAACCACATCACTCGTTAAAAATGCACGTGTCCAAAAATATTGGAGACTGTCGGTTGCATTGAACAGAGCGTAAATAATAATAAGAATAATTCCTGTTCTTCTTGTTGATGCTTCCATGCATCAAGAAGAGGGCTTTCTCACTGGCAGTGCAGTTCGAAACAGGGCACGGTTGGCTTGGGAAAAAAACTGCAATGTAAAAGCTGTCATGCGGAACCAGAAGCGCCCCGGGGTACCGAACCCGAGACTATCTGAAGGATTGCAATGGAACCGTGAGTGTGCAGACACCTCGGACTCGGGTGCGCACGCATTCAGGAAGTAAAGTAAACTTCTTCTTTTTTTAAATTGAATGCTTGAAAAAAACAATATAAATTATCATTATTGTCAGCTCATAACAATACAACAACAGTCCAGGGTCATTCAGTCTTTCAGTCCAGAGGAAGTGCCAAGTCCTTTAGCAAAGCCATTGTTCTTATTGCTTTTACGTTCGTAGAGAACTCAATAAATTCAAAATACATTTTCATTTCAAGTTTGAATCTTAAAAAAAGAGGTTTGCACTTAGAAAATTTACATTTACACTCTAAAAAATTCTGGGTTATTGCAACCCAACTTTGGGTCAAATATGGACTAACCCAACTGTTGGGTTACATTTTTACATTACATTTTTAACCCAAAAGTTTGGGTTAGTCCAAATTTGACCCAAAGTTGGGTTGCAATAACCCAGAATTTTTTAGAGTGTATGAAAATGATATTTAGCAATACAAGCCCTCGCGCGCGCATGATCATTCCCCACATCCTCGCGCTCGCTCTTCCCTCACCTGCTCGCGCGAACACTTTTATTTTTGTCCGTCGTGGGGCGGGGCTTGCTGTTTTAATTGTAACCTCAAATGTCATTGGTTATTCCTCTTTTCCGGAAGTCAGTTTTGGACACCTGTTATAAGATGATTTATAATTCTCTTGACTTAAAACATGGCTTCATCAGTGGACCAGATACATGTGAGTTATCGTTTCATTTGCTTGTTTTATTTATTTATTTAGTCTTTATTTAATGTAATTTAATGCATTGTTCATAGAGTAGATCTTTTTCAGATACTTTATTAATAGGACGTCTACTGTTTACAAGTGATTGCAGTCTTGTGATGATAAGAGATACACACATGAACCCTTTTAAAGACTGTAATGATGCACGTTGTGTTGTACAATTCGCTGTTGTCAGCACTGTTCGCAATAGATGTAAGTAATGTAAATACATTTCCATAAAGTAACTAAATATAAGTAATCCATTTTATTTGTCTATTAGTACTGTTGAAAAATGTTTACAGTGTTACTGGTCATCTGCTATCATAATCAGTCCATTCACGATGATGTATATGAAAATTGATTCCTGTTTATGGAAAAGAAGCTTGTAATACATTCAGTCCCAATGTATTTATTTATGTTCTTATTTTTTCCTTATGATATGAAGGAGACATCTGAGTGATGTATATGTGTGTTATTGTGTTGTACAATTCGCTGTTGTCAGCACTGTTCGCAATAGATGTAAGTAATGTAAATACATTTCCATAAAGTAACTAAATATAAGTAATCCATTTTATTTGTCTATTAGTACTGTTGAAAAATGTAGGAACATTTGTGTTGGATAAAAAGCTACTTAACACTACTTAATACTTTTGAACACACAAATCTCAGAGGTAGCTTGACTCTTGTCTGGATGTTACAGGGACAGATGAGCACACATGTCTGCTTATCCGGCGGAGACGAGAGCATTAATGAAGCAATGCTGCCATCAAAGGCTTTGAGTGAGTATACTACAGAAATGAATAAAACCTCTTTTAAATCTTAAGTTGTAGTTTATTTTAATTATTGTAATTTCAAACAGAGTTATCACAGCACTTTTCTGATTCTTGATTTCTGTGCATTTGCTGCAGAGCTTTAGAGCTTCTGTGGTCTCTTCATCCTCAGTGACCCCAGAGCCAGCGAGAACATCTAGCAGTGAGGATGGAGAGCCCACAGCAGTATCCTGGAAATGGTCCAGTTCCATGGATGAGACGCTCCATCACTCCACCTCTTACTGTCTCATCAGGACCGGATGCTGCTGTGGTCTCTTCATCCTCAGTGACCCCAGAGCCAGCGAGAACATCTAGAGAAAGACCAAAAGACACTGAGGATGAGTTTGGTCAAGTTCGTCCTGCTGGTTTGCTCATACAACATCAGTCAATGGAGCCCGAGTTTCAGAAGCTTCAAAAGCATCATCAAATAATGTCATGAAGCTTCTGAAAGTCAGTCTCCCGTCGACTGATACTGTATGAACAGAAACCAGCAGGACAAACTTGACCAAAATCACCTTTTGTGTTCAGGAAAAAAAAAATTTAAAATACCCCAAAGATTTAACAGTGAGGCGAGTAAATAATGATTGAATTGATATGTTTGGATGAACTAACCCTTTAAACCCCCCAATAAGAAAAAGTAGTACCTTGAAGAAATAAGCTTTAAGAAATAAGCAGCTTTATTGAGCGTTTGAACAAAAATCACATTTACATTTATTCATTTGTCAGACACTTTTATCCAAAGTGACTTACAGTGCTCTTATTACAGGGACCCCAATCCCCCTGCATCCACCTGGAGTAAAGAGCCTTGCTGAAGGACACACCGGTGGTGACGACTGCGGAGATCGAACCAGTAACCTTCTGCTGACCAGTGCAGTGCTTTAGCCCACTAGTTACATGAGTACTATTTGTACTCATCTTATGTCATCACAAACGAGCATGGAGAACGCATACTTGTTGTTGTTTTATTGTTTTGGCGAAATAGGCTACGCAGTTGTCCTACATTCTGCTCTGCATAATATGTATTTGACGGCATTCATCACCTGTCCAGAGGGAAGTCGGCTTTCCGCTTCAAGAAAACAGTGTTTTTTGATGAGTCAGTTCAGTTGCAGTTTTGCCAACTAATTTTCAGGGGAAGTTGCAAAAAGAAGGTTGATTTGTTGCTAAAAGTTGCTAAATGACGGGATGTCATTGCGCGGTGAAGTCATTGCGTAATAGCGATGCAAAATTGTGTCACTGCATCAAATTTCAGCAAAACACAATGTAAATATGTTAATTTAGATGCGTTTATAAAATAATATAAATGCATAATATAATATTAAAATACAAATAACTAATTTTAAATACAACATTGAATTATTAAACACTTTCACATTTTTTTACAATTACAATTTAAGTTTATTTTTATTAGATAGTATTACTAGTAAAACTACTCATTCTGAACGATTATAGTTTTAAGCAGTGTATTAGTAGTTCGTATGCTAAACTCTAAGAAAAGTCTGTAAAAGTAGGGCAAAATTTTCCGTAATTATTATTCACAGGTTTTTACCTACATTTTAAATTACGCATTGTATTTTGTGTTTTCGGGTTACATGGTTACAATGGATAACGGATAATGTCCTGGAAAATTACTACCTTTTTCATTTTTCAAGATGTTTTTCTTACCGTGTACTAACTGATCAACAATCACATGTACAAGCTACTAACAAGGTGTATCATAAATGAACAATTATTCAATTATTATTATTATTAAATTAAACAATTGCTAATAGCAGCCAACTTAATTCATGTGAATTGTGTACTGCTAGGCACCTTTGGTTTCCTCTTTTTGTGTAATTTAGATGGAAAATGTGTGCTTTTTTTATCATTTGAGTCACTTATCAAAAGTTGCTAAATGTTGCCAAATAAATAAATAAAAATAGCTAAATTTGTTGCTAGGTACTTTTGGAAGAAAATGTTGCTAGGGTAGTTTGAAAAGTTGCTAAATCTAGCAACAAAATTGCTAAGTTGGCAACACTGTTCAGGTGTACTGTCTGTTATAGCATTTGCTGTGGCTAATGATGTCGTCTTCGGCTGTAACCAAACGCACGCGCAGTTTACTTTACTTCCTGAATGCGTGCGCACCCGAGTCCGAGGTGTCTGCACACTCACGGTTCCATTGCAATCCTTCAGATAGTCTCGGGTTCGGTACCCCGGGGCGCTTCTGGTTCCGCATGACAGCTTTTACATTGCAGCTTTTTTCCCAAGCCAACCGTGCCCTGTTTCGAACTGCACTGCCAGTGAGAAAGCCCTCTTCTTGATGCATGGAAGCATCAACAAGAAGAACAGGAATTATTCTTATTATTATTTACGCTCTGTTCAATGCAACCGACAGTCTCCAATATTTTTGGACACGTGCATTTTTAACGAGTGATGTGGTTTCAGTGAATCGATCACAAAACGTTTTAGACGCATCTTAATAGCGAGTTAAACGGCGTTTCTTAAAAAGCGAAAGTAAAACTCTCTGTGAGTCTGCCATTTTGTTGAAGGTCGTTATTACTTACAGAAGACATTTTACTTCGACTGTCTTGTGTGCCTTTCAGTAAGTAACACGTTTAATGTTTATATTGAACCTTCTATTGCATATGCATATCCTAGAATAAAGTTTAGTCCAGAAACATGTTCTTGGCCTCACAGTATCACTAGGTAATATGTTGGCTATATCCACAGGTGAAAATGTAGACTAAAAC
>NW_015507071.1:166225-167020 GCF_001515645.1 Sinocyclocheilus grahami
AGGAGAGAGGGAGATGAAGAAGATCATCTTCGGCTGCTGTTGATCGGTAAAGCCGGATCAGGGAAAAGCGCCGCAGGAAACACCATCTTTAATGAAAGTGTGTTCCAATCGAAAATAAGCTCCTCATCTGTGACCAAAACCTGTAAACCACACACAGATGCTGTTAATAACAGGAGAGTGACAGTGATTGATACTCCAGACTTCTTCTCCACTGACAGAAACATTCATTCAGACTCTGAGCTGAAGAGAGCTCTTGAATTATGTTCTCCAGGCGCTCATGTCATCCTGCTTACTCTGTCTTTAAGCACGTTCACTGAGCTGGAGATGAAGGTTGTGCGTCGGTTTGAACAGATGTTTGGTTCAGAAGCTCTCAGATTTACTCTAGTCCTCTTCACTCATGCAGAAAATATAAGCAATGGCCAGTTAAGATCTCTGATCAGGAGAAATAATGTATTGTCTGGTTTTATTAACCGATGTGGATGGAGGGTTTGTGGAATGAACAATAAAGATCCCGCAAACAGACGACAGGTGACTGAACTCATGGAGAAGATTGACAGACTGGTGTCTGAGAACACAAACTCCTGCTACACACTAGATCTGATGCAGGAGACTGAGAGGAGGAGACAGGAGGAGGAGAGGAGAGAAGAGGAGGAGAAGAGAGCACAGGAGGAGAGGAAAGAGAGAGAACATCAGATGACATTAGACGCAGTCAAAGAAGAGACAGAAATACGTGTGAGGAGAGAACATGAAGAACAGGAAAGAGCCAAGATACTGGAGAAACAGAAGAAAGCTGAG
>NW_015507071.1:168599-169492 GCF_001515645.1 Sinocyclocheilus grahami
TGATTGTGGAGCAACTACAACAAACTATAACAAAATATCTCAATTAATTTTTTTATAATACATTGTTAACTTGAGGCTGATTATACATTATGATCACCCTCAAACATCATTCAATTTTGTTTAACTTTAAATTAAACTTTACAACAATGTTTATGAAGACCAGCAACAATACCACCAACAACACCACCACCAACAACACCAACAACACCACCAACAACTACACCAGGAACAACTGCACCAGGAACAACTGCACCAGCAGCAAATGCACAAGCAACACCACCAACAATAGCACCAATGACAACACCAATTGAAATGGCTATACAAAAACATTTCTTATACTCTGAAAAAAACTGCTTAAATCCGCTGCTTGTTTCTTGGTTTGACTGAGGTTCACACTCTGGTCCAGTTTTCTCCGTTTTTATTGCCACATTGTCTGTTTCCTCTGTTTGTTGCTCCTCTTGTTTTGTCTCATTCTTACTTTGTATCCCTGCTCTGGTTTTCTCCTCTGTCTCCTTTCTCACTCTCTCACTCTCCTTTTGTATCTCTGCTCTGGTTTTCTCCTCTGTCTCCTTTCTCACTCTCTCAATCTCCTCTTGTCTTTGTTTCCCCTCGTGTTGTTTTCTCTCCTCTTCTTCTCTCAGTCTCTGCTGTTCTTCCACTTGTCTGCATCTGTGAGCATCTTCATACATCTGATTACTGTAGTGTCCTCTTCCATTCTGCTCTATCATTGTGTCAATCTTCTGCAGTAGATTATTCACCTGCTCTCTGTTTTTCATTTTTTTATTATTGAAGACATGATATCTGCCTCCACACCGATCAACTAGATCTCTTAAATCATCACTCTCCTCAATTACTTCTTCTATGGGTTCTTCTTCTAAGGCATCTCCATGAGT
>NW_015507071.1:169502-178919 GCF_001515645.1 Sinocyclocheilus grahami
GAACAGGAAAGAGCCAAGATACTGGAGAAACAGAAGAAAGCTGAGAAGAGCGAGAAAAGACAAGTGAAGAAATATGTCTGTGTAATGATGGTTTGTGCTCTAGCGACAGGAGGAGTTTTGGTGTGGAGGAAAGACTCTTTACGTAGATGGGCATTAATGAGGGGTTTCATCATTACAGCAGGATCAGCAACTGCAGGACTTTTTACTGGGATTTTCTGGAGTTTGATGTGGAAGAGTCTGTTTGTGAAGGTTTTTTCATCTCATGAGCGTCCCAGTGCTGTTAGACAGTTATTGCTGAAGATAGCAGGAGTCATGCATGGTGGAGCGGTTGCTGGAGCTATAATGCATCACTTTGTAGGAGAAAATCTGCTTCTTTCTGTGTTATCTGGAGCTGCTGGAGCTTTCATATCAATACAGTGGAGTTCTTAATTTTATTTATTATTTTAAATTTTAGTTACCAAAATGTTGATTGATATAAATATTATGGGATCAAAAAGTAATATTATGCAATTATGCCACTGGTGTGTTACCAATAGTATCCTCTTTAGTTTAAGAGCTCGGTGTGTCATGTGATTCGTTGTGTGGCTTTATTATAATGTAATATAAATTAAAACAAGTGAAACTTCAATTAATAAAATCTGTAAGCTTTTATCTTGACTGCCTTGTTTACTTCTCCGTGAGTTTGGTGTTTAAAACATTAATTTGATACAATCCAGTTGGAAATGTGCACTTTTAACATTGCCAATTCATGATTTAATTTATGGAAGTTATGTTTACAAGGTAAAAATTTAAACAAATGCCTTGTATATTCACTGTAAATATTAAATGTTTGGGTTCAACATAAATTAAAACTGTAAAAAAATAAAACAATTCTTTATATTAGGTATAATTTGTGTGTGTAGGTACAAGTTATCAAGGTTAATAAAACATTAATGTTACAAAGATTAACCAGAAAGTAAACACTGAATATTTGATCACCTTACCTGTGCTGCCAAATGTTTTCCATAGTGAACAACATTTACACAAATGAAGTATTTATTTGTAATAAAAAAAAGTGTTATACATAGCCAGAAATGATTTTCATTTTCATTTTCTGAAGTTACGCTATACAACAAAAATAAGTATAAAATGGAAGTTAAAAATAAGACAGATTACCCATAAATCAATCATCTGAAACATACTGCACACTATTTGAATACATTTTAAGCTGGTTTAAGATCTCAGATTTACATTTATTAATTTAGTTAAGAATTTAGAATTTATATTCAAAGTGACTTACAAATCAGGAGCGTTACATGCAATTTGTTGTTAAACACAATATTCATAGTACAAAGTAAACTGCATGGTTAGTAAATGCTACTCAGTATCAACCACAGCAGCATAGGTTGCATCCAAATGTGCACAAACATAAAGTTGGTCAGCTTATTCCAAATTCTTGCCATCATTGAGCAAAGAAGACATTTGATTATACCAGGGCCTTTAGAGAAAGTGAGAAAGGAAAATATATTCCTCAGATTTCCTTGTATTCTGAAACTGGATTCTGGTCATTTTTCTTGTTAAAATATTTATCTTATATTTTGTGTATATATATTGTGTACATTTTCCACAGTGCATATAAATTAAACTGAATCATGTAAATAAACTGTTTATGTTTCACATTCAACTGATCTATGATTGTGGAGCAACTACAACAAACTATAACAAAATATCTCAATTCATTTTTTCATAACACATTGTTAACTTGAGACTGATTATAAATTGTGATCACCCTCAAACATCATTCAATTTTTTTTAACTTTAAATTGATCTTTACAAAAAAGTTTATAAAGACCAGCAGCAGCACCACCAACAACACCACCAACAACACCACCACCAACTGCACCAGCAGCACCACCAACAACTGCACCAGCAGCACCACCAACAACTGCACCAGCAGCACCAACAACAACTGCACCAGCAGCACCAGCAGCACCACCAGCAACTGCACCAGCAGCACCAACAACAACTGCACCAGCAGCACCAACAACAATAGCACCGATGACAACACCAATTGAAATGGCTATACAAAAAATGTTCTTATACTCTGAAAAAAACTGCTTGAATCCACTGCTTGTTTCTTGGTTTGACTGAGGTTCACACTCTGGTCCAGTTTTCTCCTCTGGTTTCATTACTGCATTGTCTGTTTCCTCTGTTTGTTGCTCCTCTTGTTTTGTCTCATCATTCTTACTTTGTATCTCTGCTTTGGTTTTCTCCTCTGTCTCCTTTCTCACTCTCTCAATCTCCTCTTGTCTTTGTTTCTCCTCGTGTTGTTTTCTCTCCTCTTCCTCTCTTATTCTCTGCTGTTCTTCCTCTTGTCTGCATCTGTGAGCATCTTCATACATCTGATTACTGTAGTGTCCTCCTTCATTCTGCTCTATCATTGTGTCAATCGTCTGCAGTAGATTATTCACCTGCTCTCTGTTATTAATTTTTTTATTATTGAAGACATGATATCTGCCTCCACACCGATCAACTAGATCTCTTAAATCATCACTCTCCTTAATTACTTCTTCTATGGGTTCTTCTTCTAAGGCATCTCCATGAGTGAAGAGAATGATGGAGTATTTTAAGACCTCCTCTCCAAACAACATCTCAATCATCTGAGGAATCTGCTTCTCAACTTCAGTGAATCGTTCATCTACTCTGAGAACAATGAGAAAAGCGTGAGGTCCAGGACCGGATAAATACACACTTCTCGCTATCTCCATCAATAACTCTTCAGGTTCCATCTCTGTGTCAAAGAATCCAGGAGTATCGACTACAGACACAGATCTGCCTGAAGTGGAGTGTGCTTCTGAAGATTCACGGGTTACTGATTTCATTCTCCTCACAGATCTGAACTTCTTCTTTCCCAGTATTGTGTTTCCAACTGCACTTTTCCCAACACCACTTTTACCCAGAAGAACAATCCGTCTGGATGAGAGACTGGAGACAGGAGTGTGTTCTGGCTTTTGGCTCTTCACTACAGTCTGCTTAAGTTTCATTGCTCCATTTACTGTAAAAAGAAAACCAAATGATAATTTACCACTAATGCAATACAAATAATTTTTTTTCAAAAAAAATAAAATGTAAAATTTGGTATAATAAATGCTTACCCGTTTTATTTAAACATGTCTTGAGAATTTTTGTAATCAGCATTTGAACTTGTTTAGTAGGTCCTCTCTTCTTGTTGTTGAACACATGGTATCTCTGATCATATTTCTGAACGAGTTCCTTCAGTGCTTCAGTCTCACTGATGAATTCTGTTATGGTCTTCTTTTCATCCTCCAGTTCGTCTCCTCTGGTGAAGAGAAGCCAGGTTTTTTCCAAGCGGTTTTGTCCCAAAAGCTTCTCAATCTTCTCCACAGTTTTTCTCTCTTCTTCGGTGAATCTGTCTGCTTTAATGACGAGGAAAAACGCAGAAAGCTCTGAATTGCATTTCTGTAAAATACTCTGATATTTCTGCTGTATCTTGTGCTCGTCCAGCTCGGTGTCACAGAATCCTGGTGTGTCATAAACAGTGACTGGAAGCCCACAGACAGTCCCAGATTGAAAATCAACATCTTGTGTGACAGATTTAGGACTTTTCTCTGATTTGAAAGCCGGTCGTCCCAGTATTGTGTTTCCTGCAGCACTTTTTCCTGCTCCTGTCTTCCCCAGTAGCACCAAATTCAAACCTTCAATAATTTTTTCCATCTTCAAGATGTGCTGTAAAACAAAATTAATACATATGTAACTAACAACTCACACTCCAATTGGTGGACTGATTACTAAATGGATTTTTACATTAGTTCTGTTTTTCAAATTTTGTGTCTTCATATTTTATTTTTTAAAAGCTGAGTTTGAGTCCACTGTATGCTGTCCACCATAGCTGTCAGAGTGAAGACAAACTCAACACCAAAGGAATAAAGATGAAAACATAAAATGTTTGAGCATAAATCTAATATAACTGCCCTGGATTTGTTGGAATGAATAAGTTCACTGAAGTTAACACTTTAACAATTTAACAATAACTTTATCAATAACCTGAAACTCGGATAAGAACAGGAACATGGGACAGATCTAACACAGAAGTTACAACAACAGTGTCTGCTCTGAAAGAAATACGTGTGTGTGTAAATGTACTGTATATCAGTTAGAAGGAGAACCCATAGAAGAAGTAATTGAGGAGAATGATGATTTAAAACATCTAGTTGATCGGTGTGGAGGCAGATTTCATGTCTTCAATACAAAAAGAAAAAAAAAGAAAAGAAAAACAGAAATACATATAGGCTACATTTCTTTCTTTTTTAAATATACACACACAAGAGTAGATGAGGAAACTAGGAACTAGAACAATCATGGGCTGATTAGCTGATTAACAGAAAAACTGTTTATGGGGCAAATGTTTATGAGTGTGTTTCGTCAATTTACTGTGGTCTTGTTTGTGGTTTACAATAGGCCGATGATCTATTCAGTGTATATGTATATTCTGTATGAAGATCTAGGACATTTTTTGGAAAATTTCAGTCTCACTTTTGATGATCCTTACTGCGCAGCACATTTTGTTTCTTTTATAGAATGCTTAGGATGTTTGTCAATGGAGGGACCAATGTATGAATCTGTACAGATTACAAAACCCTGGCCACAGATTATTAGATCTCCATTATCTCCTTTGGCCTTAGAGGGGTTCTGTAAAATACAGTAGAAATAGCCTACTGTTAAAAAGTCGGGGTGTAATGAAGCAGCATGTATAACCTCCTCAGTTTTTCATGTCCACTCAAACTAACCTGAGTCCCCAGTGTATTATTCTATTTTTATTTATTTAATTTAATTTACATATTTGCTTAATTAAACACTAAGGAGGTGCACTCATCCATTAAAATAAATAAGTTTGGTAAAGAGATGCATTTTAATTTACATTCGTCTACAAAACATATTTAGGAAAAAAATATGCAGGAACCTATATCAAAAGATCTTTAAGATCATGAGAATGTCAGCTTGCATATCTCGCATCAGGCCACATCATGTCCGATCACACGCGCAAACATGCAAGCGTTCCATACACAAGACTTTATAAACAGGTTATAAACAGAAAAACGCGGCCATTTGTAAATTTAATGTGTCGGACTTCCGGTGTCATTCACTCCCAGCTATTTTCAGCTCGTTTTGCTGCTTAATAGTGCAAATTGCTGTGTCTTACCATAGTTTGAAAATGTATTATCTTAATTATGAACACACTGGTTTGTAGTGCAAGCAGTTTTACAGTTTACTGCGCTTTGTTATTCTTCTGGTTATTTCTCTATGGCTGCTAATGAACCGGAAGTCTCGCACACTCACAGAAAGCGGCTTATTTCCGCTTGAAGAATAAGATAGATAGACTATAGCAGTGTTTTCCAAACAGGTTTGAAAACCACTAGACTATAGAACTCATATAAAGTCGACAGATGTTCGGAAACAACCCTAATGATGGTTATTGTCTGCTGTTGTCAATAATGTGGAAGTATAAGAGGTTGAAGCTAAATGTAATTGTAATTTTATTGTCTCATCTCTTTTGCTCTAAACTAAATTCGAACGAAGAATTTCAACAACAGGGCAGCTAAGGAAACTTTTTAGGTGTCTGGAAATACTAAACTAAAATGCAACGTAAAATGGAGCTTTGTTGGAATATGTCTAATTAAAATATTCGACAAGATACATAGGCCTAATCATTAAACAAAAACAAAATCCTCCACAGCCCTTGCAAACCTTGACGACGCACTTCGGCTGTGGGCTGTAAATATATGCTATCTTACATTCATTTGCACCACAAAAAAACATTAGCCTACAGTTAAGGTAACATCAGATGTATAGGTTACTTAAAACTTACCTCACAGAAAAAAATAACCTGGAATACACATGAATTTTTTGGATCAGACCGAGCGTCGAAATGTCTGGCGTCGATTGAAAGCAAGAAAATACTTTCGTTTTTAAAAAGGCGGAGCAACAGGAATATTACAAGATGGAGTGAGAAAGAGACAGCAGACAAGCACATTAGTAAGCATGGCGAGTTCAGCTCGCATCCGAATCCTTTCAGCTTTACACAGGAGACTGTTGTAGTAGACATATTGTATGCCGCTTCAGGAAATTGTGAAGATTTGTTTTAAGTCAGTGCATTTTTTATATAGGTACAACGTACTGTCTCTCAGAGCTGCTTTACAGCAGAATATGAGCTGTCTCCATAGTTTGAGTTTGCATAATTATTCTGTTATTTTCCTGTTTTAACTGTGAAGCAGCTTTGACAAACGTAGGCTATTGCGATATACAAATAAAGATGAATATATTCATATTTATAAATGTGCATTGTCCCAAACCTAAAGATCAAAATCCATAAAATACACCAAAACAGTGGAGCATTTCACACAGGGCACAGGGTGACATATAATAAGGATGAATTAAATTGCATGTAACCTATATATATATATGGCTATACTATTCTGTACCTGAATATTCATTTATGCCCCACCTGCAAACTTTAAAGCACTGTTTATTTTATTTGCGTCTTTATTCTATTGTATATATTTTTTTATGCTATTGCTTATTTGTTCTTATTTTGTACAAGTAGAATACAATCCTTATCACAAAGCCTTCTCTATACATCACATAATAGCCAACATGATATTAATATGCATGTGATGTGGGAAATCAAAACGGTTCAGTTGTTTTTTCACTTCGAGGGTGTAAATGAAATGTCATCTCTGAGGTAATTGTTATATTTACAGTATGTTAGATATGGTTAAGTTCAGTTAGTAACCAAACATTAAAAGAAATGTGGCTGATGTTATAGTATTTCTCTTACTAAATGAGAGATAATGAAAGCTCAAACAATTCATGAAATAAGTTCACACAAACACTTCTAACAAAACAGACAATTTAATGAGATTTACAGTACAAATGTTTGTATATACAAGGAACAACACAGCAATTGCTGTAATAATAATGCATCATTCTAGGCAATGCATATCAATCTATGATTGCATCTGGAGGCTTTGTAGCTTGATTAAGATCTCCATCATTTTTCTGTCGTTTATATGAGTCAGTTCTGCCTCCTGTCTGGCCTCTCTGAGTTTGGTTTCATAATATCGTTTGTACTCCATCATTTTACACATGTTCCTCCAATTTATTCTTTTTAGCTCTTGTATCTTTTCTTCTTTCTCCTGCTCTGATGCTGTTAGAGCTTCAATCATCTGCTGTAATCTCCCCTTTTCTTCAGTAAATCTGGACTCTAGTTCCCTCTCTTTTTCTTGTAGTTTCTTCTCATAGTGTTGCTTCAGCTCCTCTTCTTTAGCTTTCAGCATGAGCTCCACACCCTGGTAAGACTCACTGGTGTAAAATCCACCTCCAGTAGCAGCGATCATGCCATCTACTTTCTCCAGGAGCTCCAGAACTTGAATACGATCCTCCATGTCTTTATTATTGAACACATGATATCGTCCCCCACAGCGCCTCAGGATTTCTTTCAGGTTCTCACCAGCCTTACTCATGTATTCTTCAATAGTGCCGGTCAGTTCATCACCATGGGTGAAGAGGATGATTGTGTGTTTATCTGCGGTTTCTCCGAATATGGCTCTCAATTTTTCCACAGACACCATCTCCTCTTTTGTGAATGGACCGAGCTGAATGACCAGGATGATGGCGTGAGGTCCAGGTGCTGTCATATTCACACATTTACTGATCTCCTGTTTCAGATACTCCTCTGAGACGTCTGTGTCAAACAGACCTGGAGTATCTACCAGGGTAATTTCTCTTCTAGCCACTTCTGCAGTCTCTTTCCAGCATTCTTTGGTCACAGATGAACCACTACTGGCGGCTCTGAAGACTCTCCTGCCCAGGATTGTGTTTCCAGAGGAGCTTTTACCTGCTCCAGTCTTTCCTACCAGCACCATCCTTCTAATGGACACTGAAAAGTGTGAGAGAATTAAAAGCTCATTTTCAAGATCAAACGGAATAATAGATTGCTTAGTAAATTAAGTAAAATCAAAGCAAACTGCATTTATTGTGACCATTTGTATACTGTATATACTCACTATTTGGATGATCTAAATCGAAGCTTCGCCTTCTTCCTACAAAAAAAGAAAAGGAGAGAGCGAGAGAGATTACATTCATTTCATTTATTTTTTATGTTGCTAATTAAAATACTCAAAATATTTGATTGAAAACAAAGACTAGATTAAATTATTTAGGAAACATATTCCTATATATAACACTACAATAGTCTGGTTACAATAGTACTTTTTATTGGTCTTTACATATCACTTAAAGGGACATTCCACCGAATGGGTAACATTTGCTTTTGCAACTTTTAAAAATTAAACTTAATTTTTAGAATCTTTTTTCAACACTGTATCTAACAACACACATATTTCACTGTTCGAAATGTACATTGGTCAATCTCGGGCACCTTTAAAAAAAAACATTGATTGGATATAAAGTCACACATAAATTAAAAAAACAACATTTCTTTAGGATTTGAATCATAATATTTAATGGTAAATTATAGAGGCAGGGAGTGGGGACATGCAACAATACTATTTCTTTAGTGTTCTAGGTAGTTTTTATTAATGATTTTAATTATACATTCTAAATTTTGCAGTTAGCTAAATGTGAAGACACTTTGCTCAATAATAAAATAATTTTCATGCATTTTTATACTTTTAATGTCCTGGGGACAGAAATGTTACCCATTCGGTGGAATGTCCTTAATATTTTTTTCAAGCGTGAAAAGCCCAGCTTTAAGGTTTGTTTCAAAGGAATTCACAGCACGTATATTGATGCGATTTCAAACATACTTGATAACATAATATTTGCAATCGCATTGCGTTCCGCTAAAATAAACGATTATTATTATTTTTTGTGAAATGACAATACGACGTGGAATCAACAACGAAGAAAGCTGAAATAAATGTAAGTAAGCTATTTTCAGATATAGACTAGTAGGCCTACTTCACATTCAAATCGAAAGTAAAACGAAAGTACAAGGTAACATTCACGTGTGTCTACTTAAGCGACACAATGAATTCATTCAAAGGTAATCTCGAATCATTCCTAATGGCAGAAAGTTACCTTGTGTCACTACTGCGGTGCTTGAGGAGGCCATGCTTGAGACTGACAGCAGATCACAGCGCCGCTCGCGCAGGTTAAGCTGAATCTCTCCACTGAGAACACGCCCGGAAGCAGGAAACAGGCCAAAGAAACTAAAGGACGTCATAAGTATAATTTCTGCCCTGTGTCGTAAAATCTGCGTGAGCCTGAAAATATGACATCAAGGTAACGTATGTAGGCTATGCAAGTATGTATTTGTTGTGCACTGAATAAATGCTCAAAGCATGAAAGCACAGAAAGCAAGCTTGTTTTAAAGTCACTCAATTGAGCACTAATTCT
>NW_015507071.1:179925-180634 GCF_001515645.1 Sinocyclocheilus grahami
TCTGTAATTCTGCACTGATACCCTGATAACCTTCAGCTCACTGTTTTAGGTCATCTGATGCACACACACACACACACAAGATAACTTGATTACACTGTTGTATTATTCCTTTCACTGCCCCAAGAGAAACAGCACTTGATGACTGAGCAAACATAAAACAAGTCACAATCTGATTGTGACAAGGTGATTTCTTTGCCCTTCACTGCCTTTGGCTTCTCACGGAGAGCTTTCAGACTCAAGACAGATGTGATGCAAGATTCTCAGTGAAGCTGTTTTAAATATGTATCCTATGCAAGCATAATGATTTGACACATTACTGACTTTAGCAAACTTTCAATGCCCTGACCAATCGATCTATAAGATTATAGAACAGGAGACTCGGTGAATCTTCAGAGCTGTTCATGCTGCAGGCATCAAGCCTGATTAAGGGATCATTGTACATTGTAGTTTGAAATACATATAAGTGAGTCTTTAGAAGAAGCAGCAAAGCACACAGACAACAACATTATCATAATGATCAAGAAAAGCCCCCATCTTAATGTATCGATGATCGAATGAGACAGAGGCACCGAGAGCATCACAGATAAAAGCTGATAGCTTCATTTACCATTATTTAAAATCTATATTCCCACAGACAATATAAAGACAATCAAAATCAATTATATGTCATTATTAGGACACACATTTGCAAAACGTTTCACAAAGAAAC
>NW_015507071.1:182221-183163 GCF_001515645.1 Sinocyclocheilus grahami
CTTTCAATGGCCAATGATAAGTGATGGGGGGGATGTTTGAATTGATTAGTTCGTCACTAAAAACGCTCTCACTGATTTAGAGAGATGTACAGTACTTTCCAAGGCAAGTTCAGACAACTGCAACACAATTGATTAACCTGCACACTCAAGAGACCCCATGACTAAATAGAAAAGGTAACTGTGTTTTAAAGCACAATGCTGTAGTTTCCCAGAGCTTTTCTCCGTTTTGAGTAAATATGACAAAGTCACTGAGATTCACCCTTCTTCGGCTTTCACATTTCCCTTCATAATACTGTAGCTCAGAAACGGTTCTGAAAATACAAAAACCATTTGATAACTTCTGTGCAGCGTGCCTGAACACTAACCCTAACTACACTACTTAGTATCATGTAAACACTAACCATAGTCCTGAAAAGTCCCTTTTGTTTCATCACTCATAATAGAGATTTGGGAAAACTGAGTTGTTCTGGAAAAGATGTGTTGGGAGTCACTGACGATTTGCTCTGTAAATTCCAGAGTGTTTCTCTGACATACCAGTCTTAAATTGTGGCATGATCTCAGAAAAAATTCCCTAAGAACAGAAGTGTAACATCCCATAGTTCTGTTGCTATGGATTATAGGTTGTAGTTCTTATTCCGTCCACTTGGGGCTCTAAACTGCTCACTCACACTCAGCTGAGCTAACACTCAGTTTGTATATTCTATTTTAGAATGACTCTTTTATATTGTTTTAATACTGCTTAAACTCGTTGTATGGACATTGGAAAAATGTCCACTTGCGACTATTGAATGGTATCCTATAGCAGATTGTTTGGGATTGATCACTCAAGGAATAAAGTGTTTGTTTGGGAGCACCTGGTGGATAGTTATTGTTTGTCACTCATTGAACTATCTACAACAGGGGTGCCCAACCCTGGTCCTGGAGAGCTACCTTCCTGCAGAG
>NW_015507071.1:185337-186074 GCF_001515645.1 Sinocyclocheilus grahami
CCTTGCATGTACAGAACAATATGTGCATTATAATAAACCCTGATGGGGTCATGTACCACCTGTTTCAATATTCCACTGAGGATTGTGTTGATGAGGGATGCAGTATAAACAACTGTCCAAACAACAGCATGCACGCACTAGGTTTTTTCTCTCTCTTTAGGCTCAGTGAAAGAAGAGGCATCACATGCACTTCAGCTTCTCTCTGAAATCAGAGACCTCAGACCTGGAGCTTCCCTAATTCAGCTCATCACATGGTAATGACATGTTGTATTTAACTGTGGTGTAAAGAGCTTTTTATTACGAATTCTTGAAATAAATTGATGTTTGTATTTTAAACTAATCAGTTATATCTCCATTTATTTTCCAGAAGATAATGAAAGAAAATTTAAGAGAAATTAACTCATGGCAGAATATCTGTGGAGCACCACAAACTACAGGAGAATTAAACAGAGAGGAAAATGGCAAACAAAGAGGACGAAATGCAATTTATCGAACCAGGAGAGAAACAGACGCCTAGACAGACGGAACAGCATTAATAGCGGAAACCCAAATTGTAAGTATTAATGATATTAAAGATAAAACACTGCTATTTCATCAACACATAATGCAATTTCATCTGTGGTGTCTAAATGTAAAATCAACCCTAATCTTTACTATTCATCCACTATATAAAACTAAGAAGATAATCAGATGTTTGTGTTTCTAATGTCTAGTTTGTGATGATCCAGACAGTTTTA
>NW_015507071.1:187571-188101 GCF_001515645.1 Sinocyclocheilus grahami
TCTGAAAGAGCACTTGATAATTACAGACAGGTGTGTTTGATCAGGCTTGGAACTGGACTCTGCATGAAGGTAGCTCTCCAGGACCAGGGTTGGGCACCCCTGATCTACAACAAGTACAACAATCATTCATCAAAGGACATTTGTGCTTTTCATTGGACAATGGTCAGATAAGGTTTCTCTCTTTTCATCCTTTCTTCTCACCGGTTGCTACGTTGTTTGCTCGGATGCCAACTGGGTCCATTCATACAGGTTTCTGCTGATTTCTATTGCTGTATTTTTCATTATCTGCTGTTATTTTTCCAATTTTTTTCCCATCAATTCTCAGTTTTCAGTAAGGTTTATGTATACCTCATGTGTTTGTTTGTATTTTGTTTGTTTGTAGGGGGGTATTAGAATACCCTCAAATGAAAGCAAACACAATTGAGGATCTGGCAAACTGCCCAACGTGTTTTTGCAGCGTTGAGCATTGTAGCTAATCACAGACATATCTGTTGATTTCTTTAACACAATGGCCAGAAACGTTTTAATTT
>NW_015507071.1:189240-191695 GCF_001515645.1 Sinocyclocheilus grahami
GTTTTTCTCCTTTCACAGAAGCACTGCAGGTGCATGATGCGATGAATGAATCCTCACGGTCGTTTATGCTGCTATTCGCGCATATAAAGCTGAAGCCCTGTACAAAACAACAACAAAAAAAGACATTCTAATCTTACTGGTTAATGATTGACTAATGAGCTTCGTTTGACGGTCAGGAATATAAAAATGAACAAAATGCTGTCAATCTACAATTCTCCACCGTATTTACTATGCTGTGCGCAACTTCAGGTAACTCAAAAACTTGCGCACACGAGCTGAGAGCAGACGTGAGATTTGATCGTAGCCACCGCTCGCGTCCATATTGATCAATTCCAAATTTTGCGTTGAAACGACGTACGCTGTACGCTCAATTTTCTGTCGTACGTTCGTTTCGTAAATGAGGCCCAATGTGTTTGCAGTCCCGTGCGAGTTCATCTTATCACCCTGGATCTGTCCTGATCTTGCCTTGCCTTGCCTGCCAGTTTTTCCCCCATGGGGTAGTTTTTATTTTTAATAAAAAGCCCTTAACTCCTGCACCATTGAGTCCTCGCCTCATCCCTGACGCTTTAATACTGGACATTCATGTTTGTTTTATAGTGTGACTGAAAATTACATCTGTACTGCTCGATTATTAACGTGCTAAACTTAAACTCCTATCTATTTTGTTATGCGGATTGCAATAAAAGATAACAGATAAAAAAAATTTATGACGGAAGATCTGTGGGAAATCAAACTAAATTAAACCTTTAGAAGTGGAAGATGGCAAATAAATAAGACGAGATGCAATCTAATGAACCAATAACAAAAAAGATGCTGAGACTATTCCGACGGGACAGCATTAATAGTGGAAAACCGAACTGAGTATTTATGATTAAACGCTTGTCTTTCGTCTCATCAGGGGCCTGTACCATGATGGTAGCTGAACAAATTCTGAGTTACAGGATGAGTTGAGTTGACAAAACCAAAGCACTCCAATCCAGCTTTGTTGGTACCATATAGAGGCATGTAAGATCACATGTAGTCATTTTTAAAGCGTTAACTTGATTCTACAGCTTATATTACATATGATCAGTATATATTAATATTCATTTAAAATAAAGGCTTTATAATAATTGTTAAACTAAAATTTATTCTGTGTAATAGATTAATAATAATAGAAATCATAAAATAATTATATAAATCAAAGTTAAATCATATAAAATAATTCTAAGTGATTATTAAAGCCAGTTAATTTTGTTAATTAAATTTTTTTTTTTTATATATGTGACCTTAATTTGGAGAAAGATAAATTGGGGGAGTGACTTTTTGTGTCATGACGTGTGTCACATTGCGCACATCTGATTGGTCCAATTTCAGTTTGAGATCTCTAGCTCAGAACATAACCTGCCCCGGAGCAGATTAGCTGTGCAAGTTACTAAGGCAATGAACGCTGCTAAAAGCCAAGCCGCTTTCATGGTACCTAAAACTCAGGATTGGTGCAAACTAAACTGAAACTTACCTGGCTAGCCAGCTAAACCGGCTTCATGGTACAGGCCCCTGGTGACTGAATGTGTCAAATCTATCCTGTATTGTCATTTAATCTGCTATATAAACTGTATATGAAGATAATTACACAGTTTTGTTTTGTGATTGTCTAGTTTTTCATGATGCTGTCAGACCTGCAGAGATTCAGTCTGATCGTCAAGTCAAATCATATCAAGTCATCTTTATCGCTATAGCGCTGTATACAATACAGATTGTTTCAAAGCAGCTTCACAGATTAAAAAAAAAAAAGATTAAAACAATGCAAATTCTACTGTAGCTCTAAAAGAAAAAAAAAACGGTGTCATTGTTTAGATGAGGTTCAACTGTGTAAAATACATCAAATATGAAAGCAGTTCCATTCAATTCATCTATAAAGCAGCTCTGCAGAAAACAGGGATGTCATCAGCTCAGATCAGTTCTTATCCAATACTGTCTATACAGTCAAATTAATATTTCAGATAGTCACAGATGAGGTGACTTGTGTCACATACAGAGAATAAATACTATTGTGGCAGGACTAGTGAAGCTCTTCCTGCTTGTATTTGGTTGGCTAGTTGTTCATTGATTGTCCTATCATCGGGCAGTGAGCGATTATATATAAATTCGTGGGTGGGGGTTTGGCTGATCTGTCTAAATTGTAATTTCATTGCAGACAGACCAGTGGCGTCACTACTTGCGATTTAGCTTCCCTGTTGTTGGGGCTACGTGGGAACTATTATCTGGAGCCGCTGTTGCTTTGCTTTGGTTAATTTTTGTAATTTTCTTTCGTGGCGTTTTTGTTGACGTGTGTGTGTTTGTTAGTTGGTTTACCAACATTTTCTTTTTCCCTTTTGTTTGTTTGTTTTATGTATTGATTGGATGCCTTTATGGTGAAACGTGTTGATCGTTGAGTGTACTCAACCTGAGTTTCTTAAGGGCACTCAATTACTTT
>NW_015507071.1:192275-196164 GCF_001515645.1 Sinocyclocheilus grahami
TATATTTTTACTTAATTTGTGTTTGTTCATGTTGTATATTGTGCTTCTATGACTGAAGTTCAGTTTTGTAAAAAAACTGAAAAACAGAGCAGCAAGCAGGAAAGAACAATGCAAATCTTTAAGCCAGAGCTTCACCCATGCAGCACACCACATCGTTTGTATTGTATTACATGATTCAGATAAAGCCTTTGCATTATCTATCCAAAGTTGCTGAGATTACTGGTTTTAAAACTTCTGTGCAGTCTGAATATGTGAGCTTAATTTCTTCATTTGGTTGTCATCTTGCCAACACTTATGGCACCAGCAGATCAAGGTTAAAATCAGATCAAAATCAATGCTGCATATTCAAACACATGAACCGGATGCTAATGCCTCATTTGCTTGTCTTGCAATGGAAAAACCCTTTCAGATTTGACTTGTTTTTCTGAAAAGCCACCAGTGGGTAGAGTCACTGAAAATGAACTTGTAAACTCAAGTTTTAAATAGAAAGTTATTTACAAAAACAAATTTAACAGTTAATTTTTTTGAATTGTCAAGTTTTAACATTTGTAATCATCACAGTAAAGTCCAGTGGCCTGTAGCAACAAGCGAGATGAACAAACAAATCCAACCTGGTTTAGATCAGGTTCAGCGGGCTCACAAAGCTGGATATAAACGTTCTCCGTCAACTCAGAGTTTGAACCAGAGTTTGTGATTAACTCTGGAGCGCGTGCGCCTGTGCAGCAAACAGCCAATCACACGGAGCATAGATTCACTTCTCGCGAGAGTCAGTGCAATTCACTTTTCTCCTGAAGATTAAGAGATGTCATTATTAAAATACATTTAAATGCATTTACAAGGCAGGAATAGTTTAAGGCAGCAGAAAGAAATATGACTATGCAAAGGAATCAACTGAATTTATTTGTATAGTTTCACACAGAGCTCAAAAGGAAAACATACAAGTTTAGTCATTTTAAAAGTTGGATATATTAAAGCTTATCTATATGTATCTATCGGTAATCAGCCTACAGTTAAAGATCTGCTCAGTGGTACTTCCTTTAAAAAAGCCTTTGATTGGGTGTGGCATGATGGCCTATGGCAAGTACTCAGGAATTTTAAGATCGATGAGGGAATAGTAGAGACCGTGAAGGCCTTGTATGAAAGAACAAGTAGCGCTGTCCTCCTAAATAACCAAATTGTGGATTTTTTTTCCCAACAACCGTAGGAGTGAGACAAGGATACATACTGTCACCTATACTCTTCAACCTGTTCCTGGAGCAGATAATGCTAGAGACTCTCCAAGACCATCATACATCCATCTCCATCAATGGCAGAGCAATATGCAACCTTAGATTTGCTGATGATATAGATCTCTTGGCTGGCAGCAACTGTAATACATACAAAACACTCAATGTATGACTGACTTTCTACTGCAGAACATAAAAAGATGCTTTAAAGGATGTTGGGGATCAAACAACATTGAACCCATATGGGTTTCACTTTATGGACAAAGAAAAAACACACACACGCAAAACAAAGAGACACAAAATATCTTCCTCTGTGTTCCACAGAGGATAAGTCAAACAGGTTTGGAAATGACATGAGGACGCGTAACTAATGACAGCATGTTCATTTTTAGGTGAACTGTTCCTTTAAGATGGTTGGTTTAAGTAGACCTTCACAATCCTTTGTTTAAACCTCCCTTTACTGGCAAGTAAATCATGCAAGCTGAAGTTTCTTTTGTTAAACTTTTGTTTTCTCATGAAGACCGTCCCCTTTTGAAAAGCTAAATAGGTGCTAAAAGAGGCACGCTATTTCATTCACCTCCTGATCAAAGATGGATCTGCAAATCTCAGTTTGTCTTCTGTTCGTTCTTTTCACTGCAGGTACAAAGACAAATAGTGTTTGTAATGTTATTGAGTAATACGGATCATTGATGTCTCTCTCTCTTTTATTACTAAAGGACACTCTTTCAGCTGTTATGAGTGTATGGATGTGACCGGTTCTTGTGCAGATCAAACTGTAAAAGCATGTCCCAGTGGATCTTCCAAGTGCATGAGTTTAACAACAGCGGCACAAGCTGGTAAGTCCAATAAGATGGATTGAAAATCACTGTAATATTTGACTGATGGGGATGCTGGTGGTTTTGTTTTTTTACTGGTGCTGCTTTGCTGGAAATGTAACTTCTCACAGAACTGCTACTTTCCTCACATAATTTATAATTGTAATATTCTAGATTTCAGCTATTTAATTTGTTTCTCTCAGATTGTTACGCTAACAGTATAATTTGTTTTAAAATTGAATCAATAATTTAAAATAAAAAATGCCAATTTTTGACATTTATAAATATATTTTCCATCAAAACAATGTGTTGAACAGGTCTTTTCTGAATAATTCCTGTTCTTAGATGGCATTAGTGTTAAAATGAAGGTTAAAGGCTGTGCTGCTGACTGTATGAATGGGTCCATGAACATCGGCACTGGAAAGACATCTTTTGCATGCTGTAACACAGACAAGTGTAATGTCCAAGATGCTCCAGGTATTGTGCTTTACTGACCAGATGCAAAATAAATAAATAAAAATTAAGGCAAATTAGATGTTATATTTTGAACAGGAGATAAAATAATGCATGATTTCGTCCTGTAGATCCCTCTCATACCCCCAATGGAAAGACGTGTTACTCTTGTGTGGGACAGAGCTGCTCAAACATAATGAGCTGTTCAGGGAGTGAAGACCGCTGCATTAAAGCAACAGGTGAGAATCTGGAAAAGAAATAAGTCATTATTTGTAATCGCTCGTATGTTTGCGCATTTGATACGGATCACATTTACCAATTTCCAGCTTAGATAAACCTGTGTTTTCTTTATTTTCATCAGGGAGTTACGGAGGGCAGTCAATGGTTGTAAAAGGCTGTGTCTCTCAAGCTATTTGTAATGCCACAACAACAACATCGATTCCTAATGTTCTGAGCATCTCATGTTGTGAGGGGAACCTGTGTAACGGTGCTAAAAGTGTCACTCAGAGCATGTTCCTCTGCGGTTTTCTGCTCTCCTTCCTCTTGCTGCACTGAATCCAGAAGCTCTTCACATTCTACAATGAGACAAGTACTGAATATAGAGCTTGTATTTTCTTTGTACAATGCATCTTTTGTGTCCTGATTCTGATGTGACATTTTTTTTTAAATAAAATACTACATTACCTTGTTTCTGCAGTTATATTTAATATAGCTTGTCAGAAGAAACATGTATGACAATTATTTAATTGTGCAAACAAGATGTTCTTCTCTTTTTTTTTAGTTTGAACAATATTTGGGTTCCCACTATAAGGAATCTTGTTTAGTTATAGGTCATGAAAGCAATAAGAGCACAATTTAGATCTGTAAGAAGTAATATTTCTCAAAAACTTCTAATATATAACCTATATATATATATATATCTATATATAACTTTATATATCTAATTTAATGCACTAATAAATGCCCCCTCATTTATCTAATATACACTGCTTTAGAAAATACAATGAAATAATACTATCTCATCTAACAACACAAGTTGCATGTGTTTTTGCATTTTGGATGCACAGATATTCACGAACAGAGTATTTCACAGTAAAGATGGGTCTATTCGTACAGTGTAAACACTCATATAGAACATTTAAAAAACATCCTGGCATCATGAGACATTTAGATGCAATGTAATGAAACATACTTCAAAATGTTTCACTTGATTATACATTTAGTCAGCAATGTCTTCCTCATTTGACCCAGTTTCTAGTTTATTTCTTTGATTGTTGAATTCATTAGTCATTCCGTTGGTGTTTACTAATTATCTCTATTCCATTCGTTGCATCCATGCATTTAAACTCTAAGTTCTCCATTAGTGTCTGTTCATCTTTGTTTACACATTAGTTT
>NW_015507071.1:196617-197998 GCF_001515645.1 Sinocyclocheilus grahami
TAAACAAAAACATTTTATTCTAGCTTCATGCGTTCTTTTTTTAAACACTTGAATGTGGATGTTTCATAAATAAAAAATAAAGAAATAAACAACATTTTGAACAAAAAGCTGAAAAAAGACCATGAACTGGATTCAGAATGATAATCAAAACATAGATAAAGTCGATCAGCACCCCAAAGCTTGACCGTCATTAGTACCGCTTCATTGTATTCTATAACGTTACACAGTTTTGATGCTGCTTTATGTCTGATGATCGTGTTAGATTACACGTGGAAGCATCTGTTGTTTCGGTTTCTTCTTTACTTGTGTTTTAACTGTTTTGGAAATTCTGTACAGAAGATGTGTACTAGCGCCCCTTAGCGGATAACAATGAAAACACGGAGTCTAGGAACACAAGTATAGCTCAATATATTTATACTTAGAAAAAGTCTAAGTCAAGTATACTCAAATGTCATTTTAAGTATATATCTGAGAAGTACATAAAAAGTAGACTAAAAGTATACTTTCCTATTTTAAGTTTAAAAGAAGTATACTAATAGCACACTTGAATAAACTTCTTTTTCTCAAGGGTAGGCGTACGACGCTTTTTGGAAACGCAGCTCAGACTGTTCTGATCTAATCAAAGCTCTGAGATTTTCACAGAAAATTGCATTACAAAGGCACAATCATGATTTGTATTTGATTACTGAAATGAACATGCAGACTCTTGTGAAAACGGCGTAGCATGTGATGTTTAAAATGTGAGATATTAGCCTTCAGAATAACTGCAGTGTATTTATTTTGTGGCTTAATGTGTTTTTCTTTTTTCTGTGTAGTCAATGAATCTGCTAAAAATGGGCACAAAAAGATTAGAAAAAAAGAGTCTTTTCACTATCAGTGTTATTTTAGTATCACTGACAACATTTAGTATTTTTTTGTTTTTATAATTTTTTTAATTCATTTTTGTTTAATTTTTTGTTTATTATAGTACATCAAGTTATACTGAATGAAAGTGATACATATTTCCTTGGCAACTCTCTGAAACTAAACAAGTTTAGGTTTTTATACATTTAATTTCATTACAGTTAATGTTAATTTTATTCATTTTATTCTTTGCCTCGACTGTGTGTCTCACTGACAGCTTTAAGACTCTTGCGTGATGCAAGATTCCTCAGTAAAGCTGTTCTTTAAACATGTGCCCTTTGCAAACATAATAATTGGATACATTATTGACTTCAGCAAACTTTCAATGCCCTGGTATAATATCCAATGGAAATAAAGAAATACAAAGAAAACAAAGTGAGAAGATACTGAGCAGTGAGTCAAACTCGGGATCCTACAGACCAGGAGATCCGACTGAATCTTCAGCAGGATTCTGTAAATGAGCTGTTTGTGCTGCAGT
>NW_015507071.1:203853-204127 GCF_001515645.1 Sinocyclocheilus grahami
ATAGTGATGTACAAAACTAATAAAGATATTTGGCCATTTAGAATATATAGGCTACTGACAATGTCATTACTCCTCAGTGCACAAAGAACACTTTTTTGTGAATTAAGTAAATATTGTGTAAAATAAGTCTGAATTTAATTGCAGTAATTTGTGTATCATTTGCTACCATCAGTATCAGTCACTGGCTTTCTCAGTATCTTATCATTGATAAACACACATTGATCAACCACCTTGCATGTACAGAACAATATGTGCATTATAATAAACCCTGATG
>NW_015507072.1:0-6251 GCF_001515645.1 Sinocyclocheilus grahami
TGAATCTATTTTCCCACAGATTGGTCGTGCCATGAATACTCTTGTCGCTACTCAATATGCTTTTATGAGCAGACCTGTTAAAAGACACATGGGTTGAAATGTATCAAAAAATTATTATATTCCATATTATTATCTATGTATGAGAATGATATGAATTTAGGATCAGGGAACTCTGCAGCGAGTGTTTATGTATTCATTGTTTATTTTAAACAAAAGCAGGCAACTGTTAGAAAACACTCTCTGTCTGTATTGGTTCCAGATGTTTTCACCCTCCTTTTCTTCCCTCTCCCTTTCTGCTCGCCCTCCCTGTACAGAGCAATGTTGTCTTCTTCTGATTCCCCCTCCTCCATCTGATCTCTCTCTCTTGTATTATGTTTTAATATCTCTTACTCATATTCGAGGTACGCATGCGCACATGTATGCATTAGCTTTCTGAGTTCAAATGTTCAGACGAGGACACGATATCTAGGACTCCAAGGTAATGGGGTTCGTACTGAACTATGGATATAGTTCAGCATCCTTCGCCAAGTTTATTCCTAATATGTCCATATTTTCCTGTACATGTGACCATTTTATATAACACATATTCTTCGCCAAAATCCTATATGTATGTCATCTATATCCTCATTGGTTAAAGGGTTGAAACTCCCCTCGACATATGCCTATATAATATCCTTGTATCTATGAATAAATTTAAAGTATTGAGAAAACAATTTGATGTGTGTTTTCTTGCTTCCCGGCCGTATACACTTTGAGGGACTGAGAACTTTCGAGGTGGCAAAGAGAAAATAGAGGGACTTTTGTTAATTGCTAACAGCATGTATGAAATCCACTGTAAAATAAAAGTGCAAGTAAAATACTAAAACTGATACTGTGATGTGTGATCAACTTGTTTGTTTTAGATATTATGTCAGTGAAATTTTTATTCTGAAAATTTTATAAAAAGTGTTGTTAGTAAATTATATAATTGCAGGTAAGCAATTGTGTCCATGTTTTAAACACTGTAGACTAAATAAAATATAAAAAGACAGTAAGTTTATCCTGCAGAATGCCTCTGTCCTGAAGGAATTTAGTTCTGTCCTGCAGGATTCCTGCATGATCCCTGCACAGAAAGCAGCATTCCTTCAGGAATTCCTGCAGGATATTTTTGTAAGGGCTTTAGAGTTTCGTTTCCAAATTAAGGATGATAACGGACAGTTTTCTTAACGAGTGTTTGGACAAAAATAGTCTGGCAATTAATTGCATATTTATGGAGATTTTTTTATTTAATTTGTCATCATGTACCTGCTGTGCAATATTTTTTTGTCAATTTATTTGCTTTGGTTTGATTTTGTAAAAGCAAAGCACAGCTAATATAATGGCTTTGCTACTTAATGGGAAACGTTCATTTTATTAAAATTACATAAATAATTTTTGTGTTTTGTTTTTGGGTTTGATAGATCTGAATTTGCTTCATTCATGCAATCCAGTATAGAACTGTGTAATGTGTATTATGTACTATGAAAAAAGGCTCATTCTGAAATGCTTGAGTAAAAAAATACATTTTATGTATTAACATTTTATGTATCAACCTTTGATCTGAACATTTATTTACAACACAAAAATTATAAACTTTACTAGATGTAGTTAGTTATTGCACCATCAGAGTATTTGAAAAGAAACGTGAGGAGAGTGAGTCGCCAGCTGAGGAGAGTGAGTCGCCTGCCGTGTGAGGAGAGTGAGTCGCCTGTCGTGTGAGGAGAGTGAGTCGCCCGCCGTGTGAGGAAGGTAAGTCGTGGCAAACTCAGTAGCTCCTGGCAATAGTATAGTGACTTCCCGCAACAAGTTATTAGTCTTATTTTTGGACCTTCCGGCCCACCATAAATTACAACTTTAAATGCAGGAATTTGTTTGGAGCTTACTTGAATAATGTAATGATACATATGAAAAACTACAAAATACACACACACAGTCTGGTCAGCTATCCTTGTGGGGACTCTCCATAGGCGTAATGGTTTTTCTACTGTACAGACCATATATTCTATTGCTCTACACCAACCCTACCTCTCACAGGAAACTTTCTGCATTTTTAGATTTTCAAAAAATTTAATTCTGTACGATTTATACGCTTTTGTACCCGTGGGGACCACAATTTAGGTCCCCACCGTGACACGAGTCCCCATGAGTCTGTGTGTAGTCAGGTTTAAGTTCCCACCAGGATATATAAACCAGTACACACACACACACACACACACACATAGCAGTTCAAATGCTGACTGATATCTTACAAAGGTGCGATTTTATATAGTTTATTGTCTTGACCATGGTGATCATATGTAGACAGCTGAACAGTGCTCTGTTTGACCTTCAGATGCAGCCTCTGATATAGTTAGCAAAATTTGTTAATATTCGGACAAAATGTTGATGCTTTCATTTTCAAAATAATCAGATGTGGACTGTAAGATCAAAAATATGATATTTTACAACATGATGCATAGTTGTAGATTAAACTACCCAACAGTATATTTAGTAGGCAACTTTAAATGTAATAACCTTGAACATATTCAGAAGTAAAATGCAACATACACAGTAGTGCAGCTGTAATATTAAAGGGGTGGTTGATTGCGATTTCACTTTTTTAACGTTAGTTAGTGTGTAATGTTGCTGTTGGAGCATAAACAATATATGCAAAGTTGCAGCGCTGAAAGTTCAATGCAAACGGAGATATCGTCTTTTAAAATTCTGGTAGTTTAATATGGGATGATATTAGACTCTAAATGATTAATAGATCCACGCACAATTATCCATGTACTGCATACAAACCCAATTCCAAAAAAGTTGGGACACTGTACAAATTGTGAATAAAAACAGAATGCAATGATGTGGAATTTTCAAATTTCAATATTTTATTCAGAATACAACATAGATGGCATATCAAATGTTTAAACTGAGAAAATGTATCATTTTAAGGGACAAATAAGTTGATTTTAAATTTCATGGCATCAACACATCTCAAAAAAGTTGGGACAAGGCCATGTTTACCACTGTGTGGCATCCCCTCTTCTTTTTATAACAGTCTGCAAACGTCTGGGGACTGAGGAGACAAGTTGCTCAAGTTTAGGAATAGGAATGTTGTCCCATTCTTGTCTAATACAAGATTTGTAAATTATTCCATTCCTTTTTTACTCACAATTTGTACAGTGTCCCAACTTTTTTGGAATCGGGTTTGTACATTTTATACATATATCTTACTAACCACAAACAAATGTCTTTCAATTTAAGTCTGTGTAATTCGGGATTAAATGATTGTGCAGCGATTTGTACAAATACAGACATGTTTGTGAATAAAAATGTTCTGTTCTGCATTAATATATCATAAATTGCTCATGCAAAAAGGAATCTGTGCATATGTGGATCAGGTGACACACATGCATTAATTGACGTCTAGTTCGAGTCGAGCTTGTTTGGTTCATTTGAATTTTGAGACTTCTTTTTCACAGTTTACAGCATTTCACGTCCCACACACACACAACTACCAACGAACAAGGCCCAGTGCAATTCATTAACGTGTACACGATTTGAAAAAATCGCAAATGTGCCTCACTACCCTAAAACAAATGCTTTTCAAACGGTGTCTGCAGAGCTAAGAATTGCATTAATGTGCAGCATTTTGTTTAAATAGAGACATATTTATGAATACAAATGTTATAGTTTGTATTAAAGTATCATGATTTGTGCATGTAGTGATTAAAATGTGCATTTGTGGATCAGGTGACACGCGTGCATTCATTCACGTCTCTTCTGAGTCGATTCTATTTGATTCATTTGAATTTTGAGATTTTAGCCTTGCGCAATGCACACACACACAGCTCGCAATCCACGCGCAGCTGAGCCACAGAACATCAGCCACCACTAGATGGCACTAGCGTCAGCCACATGTGCGCATTCCATTGAGTACAGTTTTATGAATGTTACATTGTGTTTTCTTTGTTTCTTTTTGGTTTGGCTATTCTCCTCTGCCCGTAGAAATATAATAAAGATGTTTTATTGAACTTGTTCTAATTTAACTTGTCTTAAGACATAGAATAGCTTATATTAAATGTTGCCAAACAAGAACTTTGAGACGGTACCTTGTTTCTTTACTTCTGTAATTCAACGGCACGTTGTCAGTTATTCCTTCCTTTGTATTATTAATATGATTATTATTATTATTAAAAGGGCTATTATAGTCGCTCATTTAAGTCAAGTCAAGTCACCTTTATTTATATAGCGCTTTTAACAATACAGATAGTGACAAAGCAACTGAACAGCATTAATTAGGAAAATAGTGTCAATAATGCAAAATGACAATAGTAAACACTCATTTTTCAGTTAAAGACAGTTCATCATTGAATTCAGTGATGTCAACATCCAGCTCAGTTCAGTTTAAATAATATCTTTGCAATCATGTCAACGATATCGCTGGAAATGAAGGGGCCCCAACTAAGCAAGCCAGAGGCGACAGCGGCAAGGAACCAAAACTCCATCGGTGACAGAATGGAGAAAAAAACCTTGGGAGAAACCAGGCTCAGTCGGGGGGCCAGTTCTCCTCTGACCAGACAAACCAGCAGTTAAATTTCAGGCTGCAGCAAAGTCACATTGTGCAGAGGACTCCAATTATCCATGCACTGCATACATTTTATACATGTATCTTACTAACCACAAACAAATGTCTTTCAATTTGAGTCTGTAATTCGGGATTAAATGATTGTGCAGCGATTTGTACAAATACAGACATGTTTGTGAATAAAAATGTTCTGTTCTGCATTAATATATCATAAATTGCTCATGCAAAAAGGAATCTGTGCATATGTGGATCAGGTGACACACATGCATTAATTGACGTCTAGTTCGAGTCGAGCTTGTTTGGTTCATTTGAATTTTGAGACTTCTTTTTCACAGTTTACAGCATTTCACCTGCCACACACACACAACTACCAATGAACAAGGCCCAGTGCAATCCATTAACGTGTACACGATTTGAAAAAATCGCAAATGTGCGTCACTACCCTAAAACAAATGCTTTTCAACCGGTGTCTGCAGAGCTAAGATTACATTAATGTGCAGCATTTTGTTAAAATAGAGACATATTTATGAATACAAATGTTATAGTTTGTATTAAAGTATCATGATTTGTGCATGTAGTGATTAAAATGTGCATTTGTGGATCAGGTGACACGCGTGCATTCATTCACGTCTCTTCTGAGTCGATTCTATTTGATTCATTTGAATTTTGAGATTTTAGCCTTGCGCAATGCACACACACACAGCTCGCAATCCACGCGCAGCTGAGCCACAGAACATCAGCCACCACTAGATGGCACTAGCGTCAGCCACATGTGCGCATTCCATTGAGTACAGTTTTATGAATGTTACATTGTGTTTTCTTTGTTTCTTTTTGGTTTGGCTATTCTCCTCTGCCCGTAGAAATATAATAAAGATGTTTTATTGAACTTGTTCTAATTTAACTTGTCTTAAGACATAGAATAGCTTATATTAAATGTTGCCAAACAAGAACTTTGAGACGGTACCTTGTTTCTTTACTTCTGTAATTCAACGGCACGTTGTCAGTTATTCATTCCTTTGTATTATTAATATGATTATTATTATTATTAAAAGGGCTATTATAGTCGCTCATTTAAGCCATTAGTAATAACAAATTAGTAATATTTAATTAAACTATTAAATTAACTTCAACTATACTAAACAAGCGTTTTATAGGCTATAGCCTATTCCGCACTCAAGCGGATCGCATAAATAGCTAGAACATATTTTATTTAGGCTACTTATTACTAAACTGTTTTCTGAGTCAGTGTCTGCAAAGAGAAAGTTGACGATGCTGATGAACGACTTTATTCTGGAAATAATTATTTTTATTCTCAATATTTTATTTCTACATTTTTCTGGATATTTAATGAGTTTAATCTCACATTATAGGCTAATGACTTTATTCTGAAGATGTTTTTTTATTTTTTTATTGTTTGGCCCTATAATCCTATTTCTTACTCACATTTGGCACGAATCCAAATGTTTCCATATTCACAATGTTGGCTATTTATTAGGCCTATGTAAACCAGGCTTTGTACTTAACCCGCTTTCCAAAAATAAAATAAAAAAGCATGGTCTTCACATGAAAAATCATCTCAGGTTACTTATGTAACCATGTTTCCCTGAGTAGGGAATGAGACACTGCGTCCTCTAGGGGTCGCTATGGGGGAACGCCTCGTCGTGAC
>NW_015507072.1:7422-7765 GCF_001515645.1 Sinocyclocheilus grahami
TATCCCGGTCTTTCAGCCGGTCAGCCTGATATGCTTGGAGCATCACCATCGTGTGCAATGAAGTGACAGCCCGACCTGCTGCTGCTGCGTATGCCTGGCATCCGAGCGAGATGTCAAGGAGGGGAGTCTTAGAGGATTGTCTTACCCATAGAGAGATAGCTGGCCAGCGTCTCTCTATAGGGGCATCTTCTCATAACCGCTTTTTGCGCATCGCCTCGATGTTGGCATAACTTGTATGCTGGAATCGATGGATGCGTGAGGAAAAAACGGCCTCTTCCATTCCTTCTCAATCTTTATATGAAAAACAGGAAGAAAGGAAGGCTCACCTGAGCTGGAGGGTTAT
>NW_015507072.1:8322-8710 GCF_001515645.1 Sinocyclocheilus grahami
AAATGGAAACCCCCCTTCAAACTCATCGGCCAGATCCACCTGCGATCCCCACGAGCTAATTCCCTTCCGTGCCTTTCCTCGAAAAGAGAGACAAACGAGAGCAGAGCTTTTTTCCATTGCCCCCTTGGAGACATCGCGTGTGTGCTCTTTGCCCAAACAAACAACACATAGATTGTGTGTGTCATCAGATGTTAAACAACGTCAACACGGATGCACACATCCTTAAATGCTTTGCTAGTGCTCGCCATAATGAGATAAATAGAGATCGCTCTTACCACAGAAATGCACGCTTCAAACAAAAGAAGAGAATGATGTGTAGCTCCCGGCGCCTATTTATACTATAGTCGCACCGTTAGTGACGTCATGGCTGTCGCCGGCCAACGAGTTG
>NW_015507072.1:9179-19485 GCF_001515645.1 Sinocyclocheilus grahami
GGCCTTGTTCATTGGTAGTTGTGTGTGTGAGGCAGGTGTAATGCTGTAAACTGTGAAAAAGACGTCTCAAAATCCAAATGAACCGAACAAGATCGACTTGAACTAGACGTCAATTAATGCACGCGTCACCTGATCCACATATGCACAGATTCCTTTTTGCATGAGCAATTTATGATATATTAATGCAGAACAGAACATTTTTATTTGCAAACATGTCTGTATTTGTACAAATCGCTGCACAATCATTTAATCCCGAATTACAGACTCAAATTGAAAGACATTTGTTTGTGGTTAGTAAGATACATGTATAAAATGTATGCAGTGCATGGATAATTGTGCATGCATCTATTAATCATTTAGAGCTAAATATTATCCCATAGGTTTAATGCCTTCAAAAACGACTGGTAAGGGACTACAACGAGCTTCTTCCCAGGTCCGTTATGTCACAAACCCAGATAAACCCCGCCCCCGGGAATATGCCGCAAAGGGGGCGAGGCTATGCTGCGCTGCATTAGAGAAGAGGAAGAGAAAACTAGGGCAATATAGAGGACGTCATTGTTTACAATACAACATTCTCAGCTTGAGAGGCGGGATGTTCAGACGCACGCTAGAGGCGGTTTAGCGAATCACAACACACTGAGCCAGCTGACCAATCTCAGCCCATCGCGTATTTCTGAGGGAGGGGCTTCATAAAAACAGGAAATAATCGAGGCGTTTGTTAGAGAAGGGACAGATCGGTGTGAAATAAAGGTAAATTATGTGAAAAAGAATGCGTTTAAAAAAAAAAACCAAGCATGAACGCATGTTAGACTGCACCCCATAAACACAATCAAGCCTAGAAATAACCCAGTCAACCACCCCTTTAATGCAAAACCATCCTGACAAATTATTTTTTCAGAACAATACTGTATACCTTTACTTTTGTTCTCAATACCATAAGTATATTAGAGTATGCAAGATAATACTTTTACTTAAAGGATAGTTCAGCCAAAAATAAAAATTCTGTAATAATTTAATCACCCTCAAGTTATTCCAGGGTTGGGATTTTCATTTTTGGGTGAACTATACCTTTAGCTAAATTTATAAATATGACTAGTAGCTTTTCCCCAATATGGTATTGGTAGTTACTAAAAGTAGTTTACTAAAGTACCTCAATATTTCTTCTACTAATTACGTTGTCATAGCTCTTAACAGTTTATCTTCTTTCTTTATTCCCTAAATCAGACCAGACCCCTGTACTGCAGGATAAAGCTGAATGTGCCAGTGCTGGACAGGTTTTTAATGGTTTTCGGCTGAGCAGGGAGGCCCTGACAGTGCTGCTGGATATTCTGAGAAGTGAACGGCAAGAATGATGTGGTGCCACAATCCAGACCCTGGTGTTTCTTTTCTGTCTGCTAGTGGAACATCATACAGAGTGGTCTCCAGAGTGTTTGACATGCCTCGTTCCACTGTCACCGCATTGAGTCACTGAGGTGCTGGCCAGTCACCAAGAGATTCACCTCCTGAAGACCCCAGAACACACGGAGGAAGGGCTGGGCTCAAAACTGATGTTGTTTTTCTGATGTTAAACCTAAGCTATGTTGAAAATAGTTGTAAAAAGTACTTTCAGTAATGTATAGAACAATTTATTTTAATGTGTAAAAAAAATTATTTACAGGACAAAAAAATAAACATATGGAAGAATGTTTTGAGAAAAAATTATAAGCTGCATTAAAAAAATGTAACAATGTACATAATTACTTCTCTTTTATTTACACATGTGAATATGCAAAACAAAAATACAATATTTTGCTCATTTACAAATAAATTACACTACAACAATGAATAATGTATACAACTTATTCATTTTATTTTTAACTTACATCACAAAAATAAACTACATAAATTAGGTTGTTTCATTGACAATGTGACATTTACAAAAAGATATTGAAAAATTGTAATGTACTCATTTTTTCCCACTGTTTTCTCTTGGTTAATAGAGAATGGCTAATAAATAATGTATTTGTTAAGCATTCTCTCAAGAAGCGAAAACAGTCTCTCCCTGCTCTCATGTGCTCTTCTCTCCTCCGTCTCTCTCTCTGGAGTTTGATATCCTCCCTGAGTAGCTCCACCAGCTTCCACTCACTCCCTCACCTGTCCCAGGACACTTGCAATCCTAAGGTAGAGCAAATAAACCATGCCTGTTAACAACAACAGCACAATGAATTTCAGCAAAAATGTGTCTATTAACTTGCTTACTTTGTATTTTTTAAGTATAAGAAAATTCTCCAGCAGGCTCATTTTCTCCAGAATAGTACTAAAACAAGAGAAAATGGAAACACTTATGAAAAATATAAAGACAGGTTTGCAGTCTTAACATTAGAAAATATGACACAGCAGGACATGCATACAAAATATTGAAGTGCTAAAGTTTGGTTAAAACATTTGAAGACATCTCTTGCATGACAGCACTACAATAACACAACAAAGGGAAAGACTATTGCCTTATATAGTGGTTGTCTTATTGTTTGTGGGCTTTGTATAAAAAAACCCTGGCTTTTAACACTTGTTTTTCTAGGAATTTGAGTAAATGAAAACACAATACTTACATTTCAATGTGACTTCCCCCACAGAACTCTTACCCACAGTGTTCTTCGAATATAAACACCGTCGTCATCTGCGCACAAGTGCTTCTGGGATATGGTAGGGTGCGAAGTGTTCATCAGTGTTCATCATTTTCCTGGGAAACGGAGGGTGCATTTGAAGTCGCTTTCGAAATACGTCAGCCTTCGTCTCGCCACGGTGACGCAATCAGCCTTGGAATGCGGTCTTCGGAGGGTGCATCCTGAATTGGGACAGCTTACGTCGTGACGCTGTGACGCAATCGCACTTCAAATGCACACTTCGGAGTCCGCACACTTCAGTTTGGGACAGCCTTCGTCGTGCTGCTGTGACGCAATTGCACTTCAAATGCGCACTCCGGAGTCCATGCACTTCAGTTTGGGACACAGCTATGGACTGCATACACACTGCAAATGGAGTATGTGTGAACCTGGTGTAAAAGGCCACCTCACATACAGCTCACAAAATCAGGCTTGTGCTGTGTGTAAGCTATTGTGCAACAATTGCACGATTGTAAAAACAAAAATGCAGTGCATGATCAAACATTTTAGATGTGATAAATATATATTTTTGAAAAATGTCTAAAAAATGCCCCCCTCCACCCCTCAAATAAAACAAATCCCCTCACACAAGAGTCACCTAAGAGGGTAATTCATTTTCAAAAATGAAATTCAGGTCCTGAATAAATGTCTAAAATTCCTGATTGGAGTCTTACTATAAGTAATTCTACATGATAAAAAGAAGGCTTTAAAAAGGTCGTTATCGGTGATCGTATCGGCAGATACTGCTTTCTGTGATCGATGATCAGCCTCAAAAACCCTGATCGGAGCACCCCTAAAAATATCTCTTTTGCAGTTTGTAACATAGCTATCCTTAAATGTAAACAGTCTGCAAAGTTGTTAATCAAAAAAGTGCTTGATAAAGATATTTTCTCTTTCAAAAGATAGAGTCGATTCTGAATCGCCTTAACAAGTCGTCAAATTTTCTAATCTTTTGCCTGTTACTGATCTACATCACTGGGTAACACATTTACATAATCCCCGCCTGCCCATGAAATACGAACAGAATCTGACCCAAATAGATATCTTTAGCCTGACCTGCCCACAACACTTCTGCTAGTTAGTGTGTTTACATCATGTTGAGAAGACGCTGTGTTCTGCGCTGTGAAAGCAAGTTTGTTTTGTTTTCATTGCTGAAAGATGATGATGTGTAGAATCAGTAGTTAAAAAATTTTTTCCCCCACGATACCACAGCAATACAATTTGAGCCTTTTTGTGTGTGCTTGTCATTTTACCAAGGACTGCTTCTCTAATCTTGCCTTTTATCTTCATCAGCTTCTAATATTTATTTGGACCAAAAAGCATCTCAAGTACGATTGATACATTTTGTGTACATTTTCAATTGAGTGCTCAAAATAGCAAGATTTTTGTGCTAATATGTGATGTAAGCCTATGCCTAGTGCAGATTTAGGTGTCCAGGTAAACCACGATATTACCGTCTTACTGAAATAGTTCTGTTATATTATTCTGTAATAGGCAGTTATAGGGTTAATGCAGGGAGTAAAAGACCCAGCAGAGTGAGATGAGCGAGTTAGTTAGGCTGGTGTGCCTGTGATACAGCTGTTCTGTGTTCTAATTAAAAGTTAAGACATGGATTGTCTTTTCTCTGTTGTTCTTCAGACATTACAGCAGACATATTTTGGTTTATAAACTGTATTGTTTCATCATTTAGTCATGTTCGCACTCGGCTAACGTATCCACCATTATTGTTTTATGTGTTTACAGTTTAGCAGCTAAATTTAGCTGTGGGCACGATTCGCTTGCATAAGTGTTAAACAAAATGTTTTTTATATCATTATTTTTGGAACGAATTGGAGCACTATATTATTGTTTTATGTAAAGGTAGCACTCACTAAATTTCTCAATTACTCTTCTCTGTAACAATCACAACAGGCTTGGCCAGCTGACCAATCAGAGCAGAGTAGGCTTATGGAAGGGATGGGTTTACAGACAGATGCTTTGAACGAACTGTTTCGAAATCTTTGAGAAAAGACTAATATTATATGTATATTCTGAGAAAATTACAATGTTTTTTGACTGTAGATGCATTTAAACCAGTTGTAGGGGACTCCAACACAATATTAGGACACTTTAAAATATATGACCTGCTCTTTAAGGGTGATTTCAGATGACAGCTCTGCTCTGTGCATTTGTTGGCTGCGTCTTACAAGGTACTGTTGAAAGTAAAATTAGCTTCCTTGTTTACAACCCCGTTTCAGTCTTTTTCAATATAAAAGTCAAAACTGCTGACTCACTCATAAAAAGTCTCTTTTCACCATCTGATGGGGTAACTACCAGTGTTGGGTAAGTTACTCAAAAAAGTAATCCACTACAAATTACTTCTTTAAAATTGAAAAAAAAAGAAGATTACTAATTGCTTTACTTTCAAGTTAGTTTCAAGTTTACTTTACTTTTCAAGTTATTAAACCTAAAAAATGCACTACAAAATGAAACTCATATTTCTTTCAGTAATTTAAAGCTGCAGTCTGTAACTTTTTTGATTTCAACATTTATATAATAAACGAGTACACCATGAATCGATTTTCAAAACCATGTTTTTGGCTTGTCCTGAATCACTATGGTACACCTATAATAAATGTTTATATTCAGACTATTTTAGACTGATTCGGGTAGGTAGTAGTAGCCCAGGGCGGAGTAGCCCAGTACCTGCGTGATTCGTCATAGACATAAACAGAGAGAATGATCATTTGCATTTTTTCCTGATAACAGTGAAAAGCACTTAAAATGTTTTATAATCTTGGATAAGAGTAATACATCATTTGAAACTGTAAACGGTCTACTTAAATAAAGAAAACGAATAGGGTGTGCTTGTAGCAAGTTTATCTTCCTGAAACACGCCACTAACATTAATGAAAACTCAGCGAATTCTTGACACACAGACATGAGAAATAGCTCGGCTCCGTTTGCGTTTCTACTGCAGTTCAGTACCGCTGTAAAGTGGGCGGGATTATTCACATGTCGTTATTGTTGCGCCGCCTCTATTGCAGCGACTCCTGAAAAACTTTTTCATTCCGCGTCACCCCATCAAGCTCTTGCTGGATCCGCTCCTCTGCTATCAACGAGAGGAACGTCTGTACTTCCTCAACAGACAATGAAACAGCCACTTTTTGGTTTTTAAAAAAGGTGCGCTCGTTCAAAACAGTTGCGTTCTATCCTTCGCTGGCTGTGCTGATTTAAATCTAGCGGTTCTGTTGTTTACAAAGAGCAGTTTCTGTTCTTTACACCATGACAATAACCATTCATTTAAAGCAAAAAGTCTCTGAACCTTTCGTGTCCTCGTCGATACATGGGAAGCGGTCCTGACACGATGATCGTCATCGCGGGCGATGAAGTCAAAGTCGACGAAGTGTCTCCGTCTGCCGCAGCTTGGTGTTGTTAACCCTCGCATGAAGCACTACCGCTCCGGGGCTCTCGTCGCCCTTCAGGATCTTGGGTATTTGCGCAGAAACATCGAGAACACGAGCACCAGGGAAACAGTGGGTGTGCACTTTACCTTCAGCTAATGTAGTACGGACGTGCCGGACGATGGAGTCTCCGACGATCACAGCGTTGCGTTCCGTCTCGTCTCATGGAGGGGAGCGAAGTGGTTCCGGGTGAAGATCTCGAAGACCGGAGGCGGCAGAGGGGAGAGGTCGTCACCCGGGGCCTGGCTCGCGTCTTCCGGTGCAGGTGCACCCAGGGTCCGTGGTGTCCCGGCGCCGGAGTGAAGGACATCTGGGAAGATCGCGTCCTGCGTGCACCGGGCCTGTGCAGAGAAACACACGGAGTAGAGGTGGTAGGAGAGTTAGCAGCAAGCTGTATACTTACCCCGGACTTGTGAGCGTCAGCCCAGGATGTTTCCAGCGCAGCTCTCCACTCCCTCAGCTGGGCCTGCTTCTCCACGGCCTCCAGCTCGAGCTGCACCGAGCGCAACTTGAACACGTCCTCACCTACACTCAAAGGTAGAAACAAATCCGCCATTAAAACAAATATCAGTGAGTAAAACAAAGGTAGTGTGTGAATAGAGTGCGTGTCCTCACCTGCACTCAAAGGTAGACACACATCCACCATTAAAGCAAGTAACATTGTGTAAAACAATGGTAATATGTGTGAATAGAGTATTAGCAATGTAAGAGAGATTATCGGCAACCACGCTGGCGATGCTAACGGGCTATAAACTAATAGCGGACTAGGGAAATCAAAATAAAACTAGTGATAACAAGGCGCTCTGATTGTTTTTGTTGTAGAATACGATAGGGGATATATTCACACGTTATATAAACGAAAATGATGGTGTATAAAATTGATTTTAAGATTAAAAAAAATAGACGATAAAGAATTAACTTGACGGAGCTCAAATTAAAAAAACACAATGCAGCAACAAATAGGAAGTGACGTGTATTAAGCATCATAAACACACACGCCATTTCCCAATTCTAAATACTATTATGAAATACTACTATTATTTATATTAAATATTATTTATTGAATATTTAATAAACTATAACAACAGCCATCATAAAAGTTGCTAGGCAATACTGTTAAAAGTACAAAGGCAGCGCCCTGATATACAACATTTAAGTTACATAAAATATAACATGATGAGATTTTAAAATATAACATGATGAGATTTTGCCCTTAGCCAAAACTATTTGCTCTGGAACAAATAATAAATTAATGAGACCAGAGTGTCATGGACAGAAGAGGAGAGAGTGCAACAGTGTTCTTTATTAAACAGGAAGATTTATTAATTTAGTCATATTTAATTTCCAGTACTCATAGTAATGACATAAACAGAAATACCGTTGGTCAGTTTGAGGTCTGTGTCACTATGCACGCACATTCAGTGGTCCTTCACTGACCAACACACGCCATAGTCAATTTCCATTTTAGTCAGCCCTGGAGCATCTTAACAGAATATAGAAAAATAAAGAGAGTGTTTCATGAAAATGTATTTCTGCTTGTCCTGTTGAGGTCAATCTTAGCTATGAATTTAAGTTTGGTTTGTTTTCTAAACAAATTTAAGCAGTGCCACCAAAAAAAAGAAAAAAAAATCAAAAGGCAATAGGTCATATCTCAGAACTTTTGGAAACATTTCACAGGGTTTGTCTGTTCTCCATCCTCCTGATGATAACCATTTGTTGGCTTTCACAATACAGAGCATAATAATCAAGCATAACTTGAAGGCCCACATTTGGTTTTCAGCACATTCTCAACATGATATAAAAACCATTTTCCAAGAATGCAAGAACAGCCAACACCCAAATGATTTTATTTATGTTCAGTGCATTTGACTATATAAACACTGTCAGGTCAAACATATTGCATCACCTTTTTTGTTTGTGCTAAAACTGGCGGAACAGATTTCTTTATTCAGACAGAGCTCAGACAGATTTTTAAATTCAGACACCGCACAGACAGTCTGTACATGAACCGTGTCCATTGCTTGACATGCTCTCCTCTTTCTTAACAATAATTTCCATCCAGACAGTGACAGTGATTTAACACCTTAACATAGGATGGGGGGATGGGAGGGGAGACGATATGAGAAATATAATTTCATGATATCTAAATTAATATATATATAGCCTACATACACACACGTGCATAGTTATTTTTTATATAAAAATAAAGCAAATTACAAACCATAAGAAAAATACAATAGATACATATTAAATATTAAATAAACTTGTTTTTCTAATACAGTAGGTTTAACGTATACTTTATTTAACATCTTTTATTGTTTGATTAAGATTAATGAGACTTAGTTTAATAGAGATTAATTTAATTAGGGTGCTGTCCCTTTAAGATCGAATTAATATAATATACTGACACATATCAGGTTCCCTTTCAATGGAACTTCGAACTGCGTCCTCTAGGGGTCGCTATGGGGAATGCCTCGTCGTGACCCGTGTCTGAAGCATACATTGAAAAAACGCCAACAACACATTGGCCGGCGACAGCCCATGACGTCACTACCGGTGTGACTATAGCATTATAGCGTTTTGAGCATTATCTTTCTTATGCATTCATCGATTCCAGCATATGAGTTATGCCAACATCGAGGCGATGCGTGGAAACGACTATGAGAGGATGCCCCTGTAAAAAAGACGACAGGCTAGCTATCTTTCTATGGGTGAGACATCCTCTCTTAAAACTCCCTACTTGCCATCTCGCTTAGATGGCAGGGCATACGCAGCAGCAGGTCAGGCTGTTGCTTCGTTGCGCACGATGCGGTGCTCCAGGCATATTAGGCTGACCTGCTGGAAGACCTGGATAAAGGCCTGATGAGGTAGCTGAGTTTCGCTGCACCACAGATCTCACTCTCTGTGCTACTAAGCATGGCAGCTATAGTAGGTATTGAGAGACATCTGTGTGTGACCCTGGCAGATATCGGGATGGAAGAGAGGGGCTTTCTTCTTGATGCGCCGGTTTCGCCTTCCGAATATTTTTGGTTACCTCCGTTGAGAAGTTCAGGGAGACAAAGGCACACTCAGCGGCCTTCAGTCCTTCATTTCATGATGGTCCAGGTCTAAGCCCGAACAGCATAGGGGTCCTGGTCTGTCTCGGTCTGAGGAGACGGCCACAGAAGGCTAGTGTCGCGGCTCGCGCTCCTCCCCTGCCTGCAGGTAGGGTTAGAAGGAATCGCGGGTCAAAGGGAGGTAGGCAAGACCTAGGGATGTGATCCAGACAAGGCATCAGCACTTTCGTCCGGATCAGAGTGATACTTGAGTATCTACTTGTTTCCTTTGGGGGTCTTACATCTGCCCTTAGCTCCTAATTCCCCTATTACCACCAGCTCTCCACCTGACCGAGGTTAGGTAGGAATTTTCCTGCATTTCCATCTGGACCTATATGTTTGGTTGGTTCTATGCTGATGGTTCTATGTTGGTTCTATGCCACCTTGCTGATGGTCTGGACTAGAGGCTTCTTTGAGTCACCTCTTGAACGGGGCTCCGGCGCGGGAACCATGGTGGGTGAGTATGATCCATTCTATATATATATATACATATGTATATATATATATGTGTTTTTAATGTGCTCGTGGTTATGTGTGTATAATCTTCTGTGAGATTTATTTGCAGCGTTTTCTGGGACCTGTGTGTTTCTGTCATTTTTTAAGGTAGGTCCTCAGTGAGCACCCCTTTGCTTGATTCAGAAACCAGGTGCTCGACTGGCAGTGTTACCTCACTCGTCGATATTGTGCCCAGCCGGTATGATAGCCCTGGTTCCGGCTTCATGCTTCCTGGACCATGTGGCCAGGTCAGAGGCTTCTGCGGGAGCCTTCTTGATCATCAGGCCCCCGGCACGACACTGCAAAAAATTCCTGGATGTCCGGGCTCCGGGATATTCCCTCTTGCTGAGGCATCGAGCGGGAAGTATAGGTGGCATTTGCAAGAACCTTCTTGTGTAATGCTGTCTCAGGCATTGCTCCCCTCGCCTTAGAGGGTCGTATTTGAGCTTGCCTCTCCCGTTTGGCCCAGTACCTCCAGGTATCTGTGATCAGATGCCTGGAAATTTAAATCCATGCTATGGTAAGTGCACACGCTAAGCTCTGTGCACTTTCTGAAACCCACATAGTGGTAAGTGCTCACATTGAACACTTTGCGCACTTTCTAAAATCCACAGTAGTGGTAAGTGTGCAC
>NW_015507072.1:22884-32022 GCF_001515645.1 Sinocyclocheilus grahami
CCTTAGAGGGTCGTATTTGAGCTTGCCTCTCCCGTTTGGCCCAGTACCTCCGGGTATCTGTGATCAGATGCCTGGAAATTTAAATCCATGCTATGGTAAATGCACACGCTAAGCTCTGTTTACTTTCTGAAACCCACATAGTGGTAAGTGCACACGTTGAACACTTTGCACACTTTCTAAAATCCACAGTAGTGGTAAGTGTGCACGCTGAGCACTTTGCACACTTTCTAAAATCCACATAAGTGGTAAATGTGCATGCTAGACTTTGCACACTTTCTGAAATCCTGTACAGTAAGGGTTACGCGCTATAGCTTAGTTCCCTTTCTCCGAGTTGGTTAGTACCTTGGACTCCACTCAACCAGTGTGTCTCTATTTTTGACACACTTGGAAGTATCGCTCCCCTCACCATTGAGGGTTACTATGAGCATGCTGCTTCCTATCGAGCGCCCGGGGTCGCTCCGTGGGCTGTTCTCGTGGTAATATTAGCAGTGCTCCCGTTTACCAAAGGGTTGCCTATGAGCACGCTATTCTTTCTGAGTTCGGAGTTCTCCTCTCACGTGAGAGTTCTGTTTTCCCAGAGCAGCTGGAACCAGTAGCATCAGGTGAATTAGGCCCTTCCAAATTTTCCTTTCCGAGTTTTTGGCTAGTTTGCAGTACACTTACCTCTGATTCTAACGATCATGCTGATCATGCTCTTGTTGAGAGCTGCGTGTGTTGCTCCCTCAGCTAAGTAAATTATTGCTAGCTGTTCCAGCATTGGAACATGCGGTAGGTCCTCTAGGCTTCCTGCCATGCTTCGAACGCAAGCTTCAGACGAAGAAATGAATGACATGTTCTCCCGGCGCCTATTTATACTATAGTCGCACCGGTAGTGACGTCATGGGCTGTCGCCGGCCAACGTGTTGTTGGTGTTTTTTCAATGTATGCTTCAGACACGGGTCACGACGAGGCGTTCCCCATAGCGACCCCTAGAGGACGCAGTGTCTCGTTCCCTACTCAGGGAACCATGGTTACATAAGTAACCTGAGACGTTTTCACCCACCTTTTTACGTTCACTTCAGCCATAACCGACTGTATTTATGTGAGATACTCTAAACGATTGATATTTTGACAGCTGTGTATTTACCAATTAAGGCGCAGGCAGAACTGATCGCAGAACTGGGATCTTGCGGCCAAGACAGCGTTCTGTGTGTCTGTCATTCTGCGTGATTCCGCCTATCTATCCCGCCTTCACTTACGCCAAGTTAATCGATAACAAATTGTGATTGGATGGTAATTTGGTTCTACGACACGCTTACTTGCCTTTGATTAGGCTGTTTTTGTGTGACAGAACACTTCTACTACTCGCTCTGATCACCTAGTCCTAAAGAAATGTTGAAATACAGGGGAAAAAAAGAGCTGAAATATGGGACTGTCCTAGGAAAAACGGGATGTCTGGTCACCCTACTATTGAACCCAATTCCAGAAATAAGTAGAATAATGTGTTGAATAGCATTTGACAGATTACATTGTCTTTGCATGGTCACGTCCGTAAACAGAAAGAATAAGGCCCGGATACTATGGCATGTGTGGATGCTGAGGATGGTTTGTAGGTTGTTCTTACACAACAGCTGCTTAGAATTTACTTGGGAACCACATTATTCATCAATAAGGATGAAGTGGGATATGTTACTAACATTAAAGTGATAGTTCAATCAAACATGAACATTCTGATATCATTTAACACCCTTATGTTGTTCCAACCTATATGAGATGGGGGCCTGTCCTGCTCTTGCGGGGCCAATGTGCTGCTGAGTTTAGCTCCAACCAGCTCCAACACACTTTCCTGGAAGTTTCTAGTGAGTGTGAAAACCTTGATTAGCTGGTTTGGGCCTGTTTAATTGGAGTTGGAGCTAAACTCCAAGAGTGGCCCTCCAAAAACAGGTTTGAACACCCCTGCTATATGAACTTCTGTCAGGATCCTGCCACAGTTGGTCTTGTTCTAGGTTTGTTGACAGGATCCTGACACTGGTGTGTTGTACTGTCCTGTTTTTGTGGGAGTGTGCAGCTTGCCATCCATTGGCGCTTTTCCACTGCATGGTACGACTCGGCTCGGCTCGGCACAGCTCGGCTCGGTTAGTACCACTTTAGCGTGGGCAGGGTTATACACATTGCCCCATCAAACTCTCGCTGGATCCGATCCTAGGCTATCAACGAGAGGAATGTTTGTACTTCCTCAACAGACCACGAAACAGCCATTTTCTGGTTGTTAAAAAAAGGTGCGCTCAATCCTTCGCTGGCTGTGCTGATTTAAATCTAGTCGGTCTGGTGTCTCGTGTCACAAGTTCAATGACGCAGGTAGTGATCGTGTCACAAGTTTAATGACGCAGATAGTGATGATTCTCTCCGGCTAATCAGTGATCAGCAGGGTTTACACATCACATTTTGGTAACAGTACGGCTCGCTTGGAACCTCAGCTGAGGTGGTACTGAACAAAAATGACCAGGTTCCAGGTACTGTACCCAGTGGAAAATCCCCGAAAAGTGACTCGGACCAAACCGTACCGTACCATAGCATGCAGTGGAAAAGCGCCATATGTGGGGCATGATATCTGGCTCCTGACAATCATGCCGAGTTTGGTTTTGTTTCAGTGTTAGAACCCAGATACTCATGCTCTATAGTATTTCTTGATTATATCACCCTGCAGCCCAAGACTGGTTGCCCACTAAAACTAAGCAGGGTTGAGCCTGGTCAGTACCTGGATGGGAGTCCTCCTGGGAAAACTAGGTTGATGCTGGAAGAGGTGTTCGTCAGGCCAGCAGGGGGTGCTCACAGTCCTAATGCCCCTGTACAGTGATGGGGACACTATATTTTCAAAAAGCACCGTCCTTCGGATGAGACGTTAAAAACTGAGGTCCTACTCTCTGTGGTCATTAACCCTTTCACACTTGAGTTTAAAATATTCTAGCTGAGCCCCCAGCGTGAGTTTTTTTAGGCGACCGTTATATTAGAATGTATCGCCTTATTGTTTCCATGGGGACGCGTTATGCTTGTCATGTCACACACCACAGCCACAATAAAACTGTATGAAACATGTATCGCTTTTATTAAATTTTTACTTTTCTATAAAAAATATTCACACTCCAATTCTCAAATATGTGCAAGTAAATGTATTTGGTAGTTTAAACACTTTTATAACGACCATGCTAGTTGATCTATAGCGGGTGATGGGCACCGCCATGTTAGTTCATGCTGAATCCGAGCTGTGGGATTAACAACACGTAAATTGATCCTCTCCTCCCAAAAGACATTAAAGTAAGTCTCCAGTGAACTGGGAGAAGAATAGAGTTAACTTTATAATTACTTACCCAATCTTTACATGATATCAATAAAACATATCGTCAGATTATATTTGTAAGGATCATTATTGCCACTTCCATAGACATCGGCGTGTATTTTACAAACTATAAATGTAACTATTGTTTTGCTAGTACTTATGTGTATTTAAGTTTCGCTAGTACTTATGTGTATTTAAAATGTATGAAACCTAAAATAAACATTATATGGTTGAAAACACAGAATAGTTGTGATATGACAATGTCAATGTCAATTTATTTCTAGAGCACAATTTAAAACAACTTGAAGTTGACCAAAGTGCTTTACATATAGACACATATAAAACAACATTCAAAACAAAACAGAGCAAAACAGTTTAAAGAGATGAAGTTAATCTCTATAATACATTAAAAGCCAGAGAAAACAGATGAGTTTTTAACTTAGCCTTAAAATATGACAATGTTTTAGCAGTTCTGATATACAGTGGAAGACTATTCCACAATTTAGGGGCAATTACGGAAAAAGCCCTACCCCCTCTCATTTTTAGTCTTGCCCTAGGAACAGTCAACAGCCTCTGATCAGATGGTCGGAGAGATCTTGATGGGTTGTGTAAGAGCAACAGATTTGACAGATACAATAGGGCCTTTCGCACCGCAGGAACCTTTTCATAGTACCAGAACTAACTGTGGAACTACCCACTTTTCGGCGTGTTCGCACCGCCGTAACTGGGAGCGATTTTAGTACCGGACTGCCTTTTTCGAGAACCAAATTAGCAATTTCGAGATTCTTAGTCAATCCGTGTATCATTCGTTCTTTTCATATTCAATTAAGAAGTCAAATTCGGAAAATTGAAAAAGGATTATTATGTCATTATTCATTTACAGATACAATATTAAAAATATAAATAACGACTTGTTTTTCGTATTTTCGATTTCATGCAAAAATTGAAAATGGGAAATCAGAAAAATGCCTGCAGCCCGAATCTGATTTTGATATTTAGTTATCCAGGTTGGCATGACCCGGAAGTTAGTGTTCAGTGGCGGGACTGGTTCCACCATGCCTGTAATTTACATATCTTTGGATTCCACGGCCTCCATAAAATTAGATGACAGGGCGCTTAGTATAATGGGCGCGCTAGAAGAATACATTGATTTCGTTAAAGGCTTATTCGAAAATGGCAAGACTCATGCAGAGATTTCAACAGATTTGCAAAAAATGGGTGTCCAGCGATGCTCTGAAATGAGTGTTAGACGAATATGTTTGAAATACAACCTTCGTCGAAAAAGACATGTATCGGACACAGAATTGGAAGCAGCTTTGATTGGATCCATTTATGAGGTAAATACATTTTTCTTGTTCTTATTATTATTATTATTATTTACATACTGTTATATCAATGTTTTATGGCAGGACAGCGCATTCACAGTCCTCCAAGAAACTGGCAGCTTTGCGTTTGGCACAATTAAATGTATTTTTTTTTAACGTTTAAATTTATTTATTTTTAGCAATTATTTTGTAATAAACACTTAAAGTGAGCTATTGAAATGTGTTACATGTTGAGTTATGTTTTATGTTCAAGTAAGCACAAGTTTTTTGTGTTCATTTGACCCGTCGCTGTACAGGCCCATTTTATTGTACAGGATAGTGTAAACAGCTCACACTTATGGGTTTAATGTATTTCCTGTAACGTTAGGCCTTTCCCTAGCATTACGATTTCAAACTGTAGGCTATTGATAATGTCAAAAATGTGATGTATAGTCAAATGTTCCGTTATGTAAGCTATACTGTTTAAATATCTTGCTTCTCAGTCTTTGGTTGTCATGGATACAAGAATCGTATTGCTCAAACGTTATCTCATGGTTATATGTCTTAATAGACGGGGCCATCGTACGGCCGCAAGTTCATGACTGGCTATCTATCTTCACTGGGAGTGCATGCAGGAGAAAGTCGAGTCGGAAAAATGCTGAGAGAAATTGATCAGCCATACCATGAATTGCGACGACAGGTAAGTTTTGCTCCATCTTTGCTTGTGCTGTGTATTAAAGAATAATAATAACCATGATAAAGTGGCATGACCAATTGCATCGTTAGTCTTTAATATGATTGGTTCTTCCCCCTTCCTCTATTACTTGGCAGAAACAAATCTTGATGTTTTGATTACTTGTTCCACAAATCATGGTCATGATATCCAAATATACAGCCAGTTTTGTTTCCTTTTGTTAAATCCTTCACCATAAAAACAGGCACAAGTGCTTAAACATTTTGTTATCAGCGCCATTTAAAAAGCATTTCAATGTTGTTAACCCTGCAAGAAAAGAATGTTAGTGAAATATGATTACTTAAAATTTCCTTTGCAGTATTTGTGGTGGAACCTAATTAAATATAACCCACTTATATACAAATTCTCTTGTAGCAAAAAACATTCTGTAAATACATGAGCTATGAGACCAAGATGGAAACCTGCAATACTCAAATGCTTTCCCCTTGTCTAGGGTGCTCGTAATCTTAACCCTGTCCCTTATCATGCCGAATATATGGGCCATAAGCTACACCTTGATCAAAACGAGAAGCTTGGGATGTTCGGTGTAACACACGTTTTGGCAGTTGATGGCTATAGCAGCAAAATTGTTGCCAATGCTACAATGCCAGTTTTGAAGAATCAACGTGATTTATGAAGTTTACAGGCGAGTATGTTCAGAGGAAGTAACAAGCATTGAATGATAACACTTCAATATGGGGACCAATTCCCACTTTTAATTAGTTGCTTATTAGTTTGCATATTGGATGTTTATTAGTACTTATAGAGCACATATTAATGCCTTAATCTGCATGACCATATTCTACATCCTTTTATTCTACCACATACCTAAACTTAACTGTTAGAACTAGATCTTACTATTAATAAGCAGTAAATTAGGAGTCGAGGCAAAAGTCATAGTTAATAGTGAATGTGTTGCCCATACTGAAGTGTTAAGTCTATCAAATCAGCCTGGGTATACTATTAACGGATAAAGTGTATGCATTTATTTAGTTGCCACTATGCCCAAATGTCAGTTGAATATACAGACAAGTCTATTTTTGCCAAGAACTCTGTTGTATTTAACATTTCAAGTTCAAACTCTTGAATACAACAACATAAATATTAAACGTTTTGCATCAGTCCTACAGAATCGTTCAACCAAAAATGTTTGTTACCTTTCAAAAAAAATCTAACAAATACACACAAAACAAATGGTTGTGTAAAATTGGTATAAATCCAAGACTGCATATTGGCTTTCTCAGCATTCTACATTGTGTGCAATATAAAATAAATTGAAGGATGCACATGTAATTGTGCCCTAGAACTGCATATTTTGATAAGATTAAGAACAAAACAACAGTAAAACTATGCAATGTTTGATAATACTACTACATAATATACAGTATTATGCCAAGAGTATGTTTCTGAGTGCAGCCAATGCATCAGATAAGCCCATGAGTCTTTGTACGTTGTTACCAGAATCGCCAGCCCGGCATTTAGGGCAGAAGGGAGAATTTATTTGCCATTCCTCAATGCAAATCCTGCAGCCAATAAGGCTTTGGCAGCATGATGAAACCATGGGCTCGTTCATTGGACCTGCAAATTTCGTCTTTATTGAGATGTATATCACTGTTTTGGTTTTCAATGTTACCTTTCTGATGTGATTTGACATTTCGAGCTGTTCATGATGCCAAACGAGCGATCACTGTGATGTGCCGCGATTATATTCATATATGGAGTGATGTTTATCATGTCAGATGATCACTTATGGTTTATAATGTACAATATGATACCTTTTTTCCCTTCTTGGATTGTATATTTCACAAACCCATGTTAATGATGAGGATTTAGTATGCTTTGGCTGTCTTTATTTACCAATGGATGTTATAATTGTATATGTCTGGGCTGCTGTTGAGTTATAAATAACTCAATACCGATCTCCATAGACACAAAAATAAAGCAAACAGGCTTACTTGTAGGTCAATGACTAACACCTCAAAGTAACTTCTGCAGGAAATATCAGAAATAAACCGGAATTAACGTCCATTCAGCGTTCAACAACAGCAGCAGCTCAACTCACGAGACTACTCAGCTGGATTGCGACATACAATATCAGAATAAAAGCTTTCTCTTAAAGGAGCCTTTACAACAGCCGCCCCAAAGATGAGAATCATCTTTGTAATAAGGAAAGGCGACTCTATGCTGGAGGGTTAGAGACTCCAGGATCATCTAAAGGCAAGGTTGGTAGGACAACCAGTCGGGCCACTGGTCGGGTATAGATCTGATCCTTGATCTGCACATCTGCTGATCGGATATGACCATTGGGACTGAGATGGGTCTGAATGACTTTACCTACGGGCCACAAACCTCGGGGTAACTGAGGGTCGACAATCATGACGTAGGTATGCACTTGGAGTTCAGGAGGCGAGGCTTGCCATTTCTGCCTGGTCTGCAGACTGGGAAGGTAATCATGGATGAATCGGGACCAGAATTGATCGGCCAAGATCTGAGAATGTCTCCATCTTTTGCGACTTAACAGCTCGGATTCTGGGTAAATGACTTGAGGTAAAGATCCATCAGGCAGTCCCATGAGGAGTCTACTAGGGGTCACTGGATCAGCATCGGCCACGTCTGAGGACACGTAACCCAAGGGTTTTGAATTAAGGATAGCCTCGACTTCCAACAAAACTGTCATCAGAACCTCTTCAGGGACAGACTGGGAACCCAGAACGGTGTACAAGGCTGACTTGACAGATCTCACTTCCCTCTCCCAAACTCCACCAAAGTGAGGGGCTGATGGCGGATTAAAGCAGAAGTGGATCTTCTGGCTTGCAAGATGACACTGCAGGTCAGGAGCTAAGGCAGCATATGCTTCGCGCAATTCCCGCTCGCCTCCACGAAAATTGGTCCCTCGATCCGACCATAACTGCGCTGGGGTGCCTCTCCTAGCAATGAACCTCCGAAGGGCCATAAGAAAGGAATCCGTACTCAGGCTAGGGAGTAAGTCTAAGTGTACGGCTCTAGTGGTAAGACACTTAAACAAAACACCACAACGCTTCTCTGTACGTCTACCAATCTTCATTAGGAAAGGACCGAAGCAATCCATCCCACATGAATGGAAGGCAGGCTTGTGAAGCTGAAGGCGGGCAGAAGGTAGATCAGACATCTGAGGCACTGAAGGCTGACCTCTCCACCGGCGACATTCCGGACACGTATGCTGAAACCGTCGAACAGCTTCACGGCCTCGTAGGATCCAATAATGTCTGCGTATCTCCGCAAACAATCGCTCTGATCCAGGATGATGCAGCTTGTCGTCATAATGGCGGATGATCAGGCAAGTAACTGGATGTTTGGGGTCTAGGACTACAGGATGGAGAACAGAATCTGCGAGGCCAGTCATTCTCCTCAAACGACCACCCACTCTAATTAAGCCATTAGATGGATCCTTCTCAGGGGCCAAGGCGACTAAACGGCTACTAGGTTTCACTGATTTTCCAGATTCTAACAGGTGGCAATCTTCAGGAAAAGATTCCTGTTGGATGCGTTTAAGGACATGGACTTCAGCACGACAATAATCTGTGGCTTCTGGAACTATGGCAGAATCTGGTTCACCTTGTAAGTGTCTGGCAGTGACATTCCGCAGGTCTATCCAATGGCGCTTTTCCACTGCGTGGTACGACTCGGCTCGGTACGGCTCAGTACGGTACGGCACGGCTCGGTTTGCGTTTCCACTGCAGTTTAGTATCGCTTTAGAAAGGGCGGGATTATTCACGTCGTTATAGTTGTGCCGCCTCTACTACCAC
>NW_015507072.1:32185-68370 GCF_001515645.1 Sinocyclocheilus grahami
TCGGTGGGTGAGGTAGTTACTCCACAAAAGGTAGACTTTCGCAACTCTGCTGGATCTTCACCAGGCTCAGAAGTCCGAAGGCACGGCCATTCTCGAGGGTCAAGGAGAAGGAAAGGGGGTCCTTGGGACCACCGGTTCGGGGAAGAAAGGTAGGAAAGAGATCTCCCTTTCGTGAGGTCATCGGCAGGGTTATCAACAGAGCTAACATAATGCCAAGAGCACTGATCGGTAAGTTCCTGGATTTCAGCGATCCTATTGCCAACGAAGACTCTTTAGCGACAGGACTCTGACTTTAACCACTGAAGGACCGTCGTAGAATCTGTCCACAGCACAGTAGACTGGCTCATCGAGGACAACTCGTTTGCCAGCAACTTTGCAAGCTGGGTTGCGACTAAGCTCCCACAGAGCTCCAATCTGGGAATGGAGTGTACTCTCTTAGGGGTAACATGGGAACGAGCGATAAGGAAGGAGAGGTAGGTCTGACCGGCTGGGTCAACAGTACGTAGATAAGCTACGGCTCCATAGGCTTGCTCAGTGGCATCTGAGAAGATGTGGACCTCATGAGTAACTCCCTCAGTCCTAACTGCAGGGGGTACATAAGGCAGAGGAAGAGAGACACTAGGAAGGCAGCGAAGTTCTTCTTCCCACTGCATCCAGGAATGGAGAAGATCAGGAGGCAGGTTGGGATCGTCCCACTCTCTCTGTTGGTTCCAAAGGTGCTTAACGATAACTTTCGCATGGGTTGTGTAAGGAAGGAGCAGTCCCAGGGGGTCATATTGTGTAGCAAGGACCCTGTAAATATTCCGCAAGGTAGGGGTCGCATAGATCACGGGTCTGTGTTTATAGGACAAGGTGTCGGACTGCCAATTCCAACTCAACCCTAATGTGGACTCAGGGACGTCTGCCTTCTTCTGCGTCAGCCACAACTCCACACTACTTGCTCGAGCCTCAGGAGGTAGGTGACTTAATACAGCTGGATCATTACAGGCCCACTGCCGGATCTCAAATCCAGCCCCAGACAGGATAGTGTGCAGGCGATCAATCAGACTCCGGGTTGCATCAGCAGTAGGTAGGCTCTGGAGCGAATTCACTAGGATCTGGATGAGTAAACTTGGGGATTGTAGGAGGGGGGCCACGATACACCGACTCAGAGGAAGGGATTACAGGCCACACCTTAGGCTCTGACTGAGAAAAAAAAGGCTGGGACATGAACATTGGCAGGCGCTAACTGGCCGTGGGCAGGCAATGGCATGGCACTAGGTGTGAGCAACTCTCTGAGGTCCTCAGGAGTAGGAGGCGGAGGGAATTCACCAACATCAGGAACACTAGGAACACGAGGAGGGCGCGAACGAGTGGTAGGGAGCACCAAGGGAAACTGCTGAGACCCTGAGACCACAGGCTGATATGAAGTAGCTGCATAGGACAACTCAAGGTCACATACTTGTCTAGCTAAGGCTGCATCCGGCTCAGGCCAAGGCGGCGGAGGAAGATCAGGGAAAGGATCATAATCGACTACAGGAGTGGATACACGGGGCTTCACTGGAGGACTGGACAACCACAAAGCCGAGGGCTGTACGGGCGAAAGGGATTGGCCTCTGGCTTGGCTAAGGTCTGCTCGAAGGGACTGCGCTGCGTGAACCAACTCTCGAACTTCTGCACGCACTGCTCTTAACTCTCTCAGGTCAGCTTCGAAAGGGACTGCGCTGCGTGAACCAACTCTCGAACTTCTGCACGCACTGCTCTTAACTCTCTCAGGTCAGCTTCGAAGGCGGCACGCTCGTGGCGCAGGTGCTGTAGCTCACTGAGATGGGCAGAAGCACTGGAATCAGCTGCTGAAGGTGAGGAAGGGACTATCTGAAGGCCCACCGCAGGCTGAGCATGCTGATAACTGGATGTCAGGATCTGTGAGCCATCAGGACGGACACGGTCACCACCAGGAAGGGTAACACATGGCTGAAAGGACATGGATCAGGCTCGGAGATAGGTCTGCGTCGAGGAAACTGCACCTCATACTGCTCTAGGTAGGTTGGAGGACGAGTAAGACGCTTAGGGCGAGCTCCGCCAACAATCTCCTCATCAGAGTCCATCATATCAGAAAGGAACACTCATCCGGCTCGAAGGACCACAATGTTGGAGAGACTTTTGACTTTCAGGATCTGATTCAGACTGGGATGAGTGAACCCCCTGGGTGCCGATTAGAGCACAATAATTATAAAAGGATGAGGACACCGGTGGTCAGGTTTAGGGAATCTATTGATAGGAGATTATCAATGGCAGGCAGTAGAGGCATTAGTCTGGAACACAAGAAATACAATAAAGGATAATGAATAACTAACAATAACTAGGCATATACAATTATAACATCCATTGGTAAATAAAGACAGCCAAAGCATACTAAATCCTCATCATTAACATGGGTTTGTGAAATATACAATCCAAGAAGGGAAAAAAGGTATCACATTGTTCATTATAAACCATAAGTGATTATCTGACATGATAAACATCACTCCATATATGGATATAATCGCGGCACATCACAGTGATCGCTTGTTTGGCATCATGAACAGCTCAAAATGTCAAATCACATCATAAAGGTAACATTGAAAACCAAAACAGTGATATACATCTCAATAAAGATGAAATAATCACATATATAACAGCATAATTCATCTAAACTAACAGAAACAACAGCTGTGGGCATGTCTGGACGTGTGTGTGTGTGTGACGCAGCTATAAATAACTCACTACCGATCTCCATAGACACAAAAATAAAGCAAACAGGCTTACTTGTAGGTCAATGACTAACACCTCAAAGTAACTTCTGCAGGAAATATCAGAAATTTACGTCCATTCAGCGTTCAACAACAGCAGCGGCTCAACTCACGAGACTACTCAGCCGGATGGCGACATACAATATCAGAATAAAAGCTCTCTCTTAAAGGAGACTTTACAACAAAAGCAAAACGCAAATGTTCTTCTCCGGAAAGTGATTTTTACCGAGACACCCCCTGGAATTCATTTGGGCTACTTTTAGCCGTTACGGGGCTAGTTTTGATCTGTAATTGGTTTAGAATTGGCAACCCTCTTTCACAGCTACTTCCGAGTTATGCCAAGTTTAGATATCAAAATCAGATTCGGGCTGCAGGCGTTTTTCTGATTTCCCATTTTCAATTTTAGCATGAAATCGAAAATACGAAAAACAAGTCGTTATTTATTTTTTGAATATTGTATCTGTAAATTAATAATGAGATAATAGGCCCTTTCGCACCGCTTTAGTTCCAGAACTCCTTTTTCGATTTTCCGAATTTGACTTCTTAATTGAATATGAAAAGAACGAATGATACACGGATTTTAGTCCTCCTTTCCGTTCTTTCAATCGCTTTACGTATACGTCGACTTTCCATGTCCATTATTGTGAAACCCGTGAGACAACAAAAACACAGCTCCGATCATAGCGTCCTCCATCCTCCTGTTGTTAATGTTGTTCTTTTGTTTCTGTTTGTTGAACACCGCGCACAAATGACGTCGCTGTCGACCGGCTTACGTCACTTCTTAGTACACACTCTCGGTGCGAATGCAACCCTTTAAATAGTACTGGGAAATAGTTCGCGCAAAATCATCCCAGTACTTTAGTACTGTACGTTTAGTTCTGGAACTAAAGCGGTGCGAAAGGGCCTAATGGTGCCAGTCCGTGTAAAGACTTAAAAACAATTAAAATAATCTTAAAATCAATTCTATAATGGACAGGAAGCCAATGAAGAGACATTAGAATTGTGGTAATATGTTCACGTATTCGTACACCCAACAAAAGTCTCGCCGCAGTGTTTTGCACCATTTGAAGCCAAGAAATAAACTGTTTGTTCATTCCTACATAATAAGAGTTGCAGTAGTCAGGACGGGTAGAGATAAAGGCATGAATTACCTTTACAAAATCATTGCGAGAAAGCCAAGGCTTCACTTTTGCCAAAAGCCTTTCCATTGATCCCTCCACGCTCTCCACACTGTTCTAAACGGAAAATATGGTCAACAGTGTTGAACGCTGCACTCAATTCTAGTAAGACAAGAACAGCATGATCACCTGAGTCCACAGTTAAAAGGATATAATTTAAAACTTTCAGCAGCGCAGACTCTGTGCTGTGATATTTCCTAAAGCCTGACTGAATTTCGAAGACATTATTTTTGTACAAGTGACTCTGTAATTGTTGGAGAACTACTTTCTCTATCATTTTCAAAATAAAAGGTAGTTTAGAAATTGGTCTAAAGTTCTACAGATCAGTAGGATCGTGATTAGGTTTTTTCATAAGAGGTTGAACAATAGCGTGTTTCAAACAGCATTTATTAACTATAGAGCATAAATTAGGTCCAACAGTATCTAAAACTTGTTTTAATAGATATGTAGGGATTTTATCCTGATGAGAAGTGGTAGTTTTTAACTGACTAACCACTTCTAAAAGGGTTTCAAGGGAAACCGATTCAAACTGAAATAAGACACTGGAACAAGTAACTGTGTCAGATGGATCAACCAAGGGAAGATTAGATCGTGATTGCGATCGAATATTTGCAATCTTGTTAATAAAAAAATAAAAAAAGTTATCAGTGTGCCTGAGACAAATTTGGGAGACCAACTGGGGAGGGATTTAAGACAGAATTGATTGTAGAAAACATAATTTTTGGCCTATGACAGTTTTTTGTAATGATCTCTGAAAAATATTTAGTCCTGGCAGTTTTTACTGCTTTTTAAAATGTAGATAGTGAATCTCTTAAAATTTCATAAGACACCAGAGTTTTACGTCACTTCTTAGTACACACTCTCGGTGCGAATGCAACCCTTTAAATAGTACTGGGAAATAGTTCGCGCAAAATCATCCCAGTACTTTAGTACTGTACGTTTAGTTCTGGAACTAAAGCGGTGCGAAAGGGCCTAATGGTGCCAGTCCGTGTAAAGACTTAAAAACAATTAAAATAATCTTAAAATCAATTCTATAATGGACAGGAAGCCAATGAAGAGACATTAGAATTGTGGTAATATGTTCACGTATTCGTACACCCAACAAAAGTCTCGCCGCAGTGTTTTGCACCATTTGAAGCCAAGAAATAAACTGTTTGTTCATTCCTACATAATAAGAGTTGCAGTAGTCAGGACGGGTAGAGATAAAGGCATGAATTACCTTTACAAAATCATTGCGAGAAAGCCAAGGCTTCACTTTTGCCAAAAGCCTTTCCATTGATCCCTCCACGCTCTCCACACTGTTCTAAACGGAAAATATGGTCAACAGTGTTGAACGCTGCACTCAATTCTAGTAAGACAAGAACAGCATGATCACCTGAGTCCACAGTTAAAAGGATATAATTTAAAACTTTCAGCAGCGCAGACTCTGTGCTGTGATATTTCCTAAAGCCTGACTGAATTTCGAAGACATTATTTTTGTACAAGTGACTCTGTAATTGTTGGAGAACTACTTTCTCTATCATTTTCAAAATAAAAGGTAGTTTAGAAATTGGTCTAAAGTTCTACAGATCAGTAGGATCGTGATTAGGTTTTTTCATAAGAGGTTGAACAATAGCGTGTTTCAAACAGCATTTATTAACTATAGAGCATAAATTAGGTCCAACAGTATCTAAAACTTGTTTTAATAGATATGTAGGGATTTTATCCTGATGAGAAGTGGTAGTTTTTAACTGACTAACCACTTCTAAAAGGGTTTCAAGGGAAACCGATTCAAACTGAAATAAGACACTGGAACAAGTAACTGTGTCAGATGGATCAACCAAGGGAAGATTAGATCGTGATTGCGATCGAATATTTGCAATCTTGTTAATAAAAAAATAAAAAAAGTTATCAGTGTGCCTGAGACAAATTTGGGAGACCAACTGGGGAGGGATTTAAGACAGAATTGATTGTAGAAAACATAATTTTTGGCCTATGACAGTTTTTTGTAATGATCTCTGAAAAATATTTAGTCCTGGCAGTTTTTACTGCTTTTTAAAATGTAGATAGTGAATCTCTTAAAATTTCATAAGACACCAGAGTTTGTTTGTTTTCCATCTCTTTTCCTCTCTTCTACAGGTCTGTCTTAAGGAGCGTATACTGTCATTTAGCCAAGGCTCTGATTTTGGTCATACAGTTTTATGTTTTAAAGGAGCAATGTCATCCAGAATCTTTATGAAGGTAGAATTAAATAGAGTAAGATGGTCATCAACACTCAGTGCCATGATGGGACATTCTAAATAACAGGACTTAGAAGCCTCAATAAAGGCTGCAGAAAAAGCTGCCCCGGTATCAGAAATAAACTTCCGAGACCATTTTTTAGAGGTCTTGGAGTTTACAGATGGACAAGAAAAAGAAGTAGTAAATAGTACAGGTTTGTGATCCATAAAACTAACTTCACAAATCTCAATATAATAGATAGATATGCCAAAGGATAACACTAGGTCCAATGTGTGAACAAAAGACTCAACAAGATTTATAAAGTCCTTTGCTAGAGAGTTCGAAGAACAACAAATATGTGTATTAAAATTTCCTAAAATTATAAGTCTATCAAAAGCAGCAAAACTCATCAATAAAGTCCTTGTTGGTTTCGGGGGTCGGTACACAACCACCACTACCCCCACAGGCTTAAGAGAGTCTATTTTTAGAACCTCAAAACTAAGATCCTTTGAATGAACACGGCATGTAAAATTTTCCTTTAAAATAGATGCTAGACCTCCACCCCGTCCTGTAGAATGAGGGGTGTTAAAAAACGTAAAGTCAGGAAATACAAGTTCAGAGAAGGGACTATGATCCCCAGAATTTAACCATGTCTCCGTAATGAATAAAAAATTCAAGCTGTGATGCCTAATGAAATCATTTAAAATGAACGTCTTTTTTACCAGAGACCTGGCATTGATCAAAGCAATCCTTAGCAGCAGCGGGTCATCGCCATCAGAGGGTACAGAACGCAGCAATTTGAAATTTTGATGATTCACTCCACCTCAACGAACATGCAGATGCCATTGGTTGGCACTATTAGCAATGTGGATTTGAAACACAGGCCGAATCCATTCATGTCATAGATCCAGAGAGTGCTGAGATATAGAGCAATCGTAGTTTCGTTCATATGCCCACGCATCCAGCCGAACTTGGGTCGCAGACCATTCAGCCAGATGAGACTTAAGAGCCACTAACATACCCCCGTGCTTTCTGCTGACGGAGTAGAAAAGCTGGTACAGATGACAACACAGGAGGGGTATGCACGCGTGGGTTTCTCCATTCCAAACTAGGCAACTCCTTAAAGGCATGTTGAATATTTAAAAAGGTTTGCCGATCATATGACAGTAAAGTTAAGATGTTTGGGATTAAAATCTGTAATAAAAACAGTAACAAAACACAAACACTAGGACACAGAAGGCCTGCCACACACACCAGCGCCATCTCAGCGTGTCCGTCTCTGCAAGCCAAATTTCAAAAGCATATTTGAATTCAGCAGTTGATCACGTGATGCACTGAACGTTCTAATCACCAGTAAAGAGTGATTACACCGGTGTGATCGTACACGTTAAAGGGTTAAAAATCCCATGGCACTTCACATAAAAAGCATGGGTGTAACCCCCAGTGCCCTGGCCAAATTCCCTCCACTGGCCCTTATCTATCATGCCCCCCCCCCATATGATTGTAAAGCGCATTGGGTGTACAGCACTACACTAAAAGAGCTATATATATATATATATACCTTAATTCATTCATTCATTATTTTGGTGTGGTGATACGGTGGAGCTTTGTCCCCGTTCGATGTGCTCGTGTCTTTTGTTTTTGTTTGAGCACATGGCTCAGTATGTGCTGTTTTCTTAAGTTTATCTTGAGCATTGGGAGTTTGTTCCCTCACCATTTTCTCTTCTCTGTGTTAAACAGTTTTGATGGCTCTGTTGGTGTGTTTCCAGTTCCTGTCTGCCGTGCTGCTTGACTCTCCAGCCCTTTTAGTTATCTCATTATTAGATAATTATCCCACCTGCTCTTCCTCTGGACCCTCATTTGCTTTCCGTTTGCTATCCCTGTGTTCTCTGTCAGCAATCGGTCACTGAACAATCAGAATTTAGCAGAGTATTAAGATCTTAATCTTGATCATCTCAAGCAACAGAGTACAAGTGGACCAACATTACTACACCCTAGGGACGCGGGAAGTAGGGGTGCTGAGGGGGCTGCAGCACCCCGTTTTCATATGGTTGCAAATGCAATGCCAAGTTTGTTCATTTAAATTTATTCAGTTTTAGCATTTAATAATTTATTTGTAATGATCTCTGAAATGTAAATTGTAAGTGGGCTGTAATAAACCCATGTTTATCTTTATTTTACTTGTGATGTTTTCTATATGGGATGATTAGCCCAATCCTCATGAACACGTGACGCTAGCGCGTGGTATCAGACATGAACTGTACAGAATGCGAACAAGATTAACTTTAATACAAGGAGATAATGGCGCAAAAGCGATTTTCAGATTTTTTTAAATGCCCATCCCCGCAAAAGCTTTCCAAAATCGGCATCCAAACAACACCAGCCCGAGCACTGACGTAAGTGAGCACCCCCCCCCCAACACGGACAGCACCCCCAACCGAAAACATCGTCCCGCTACTCCCTCAGGGTTTTGTCAGCTGAGTGGGAGAGTGGTAGAACAATCACACTATTGAAATCTTATGTTAGCACTGTGCTGTTAATCTTCCAGGTATGGAAAGTGGCAATTGCTTGGCAGATAATGTCAAAATATTATTCAAGACAAATGTGCAGTTTAGCAATTAACAAAGGGGGTGTTCAAGCAACATTAATGTAAACCACAAGTGACACATACGGGTTCTTTGAAACTAATGGGCAGACTTGAGGTTTGAGAAGTTCACATGAATGATGTCAAACGTTTCTTATTTTGACTCTTTACTCGGAACTGGAACCACAAACAATAAACATAGCTGCTCCACAGTACATCTATAGATAGCACAGTTACCTCACCAAGATGTCTTTTAAGGAATGCTTCATCTGGAAAACATTTGCTTTGTACAAACATCTGATAAAAAAAACTATCTGGTCAAAAAAAAACAAAAAAAACTTAAGGGTAAATGTAATTTATATACCATGCTAGTATCAACAGTGTTTCAGATGTTTCTTAAATAACAACAAAAAACAAATAAAAGTAGACACAAAACAAAGACATTGTTTGTTAGACACAAACAAAGACACTGAAGGTTTTTAGTGGACATGGCAGTAAGACGAGAGATAGGAAACAATGGGAGAGGGGAGAGGTGAGAGAAGCAGGAAAGGACCTTCAGCTGGGGACTCAAACTCGTGCTGTCTCAGGTGCACACTGTAAATTCAAAATTAGTAAACCTTACTTAAAAAAAGCATGCAAACCGATTGCCTTGAAAAAAACAAGTGAAAAGAATAATAATTTGTAATAAAGGTTTATTTAGTGTTGTAAACTTACACGCAAGTTCTGGTAACTCAGAATCACTATTTTCAACAACTAAATGAATAAGTACAATATACTTTATGCGTATTTCAAACAACTCTTTTATTTAAGTTGATCCAACTCATGTAACATTTCCTGCAACTTGGAATTTCTAAGTTGTATTTACTAAAACAGCAATCTGATTTACTGGCTAAAAGCATGCAAACTGATTGCCTTAAAAAAACCAAGTAAGCGTTACTCCACTAACTTAAGTGCTTCAAACATCCATTACAAATTACTGACAACAATGTTCCATCCATCACACACATACAATTACACATACATTTAAGGTAGTTGAAAGTTAAAGGTAATGTTTTTTGGGGTTTTTCTCAGTGCAGTTTTAACTTGTATTACAAACATTTTGAAACAAAGCAAAAACGGAGAGGTGAGAGAAGCAGGAAAGGACCTTCAGCTGGGGACTCAAACTCGTGCTGTCTCAGGTGCACACTGTAAATTCAAAATTAGTAAACCTTACTTAAAAAAAGCATGCAAACCGATTGCCTTGAAAAAAACAAGTGAAAAGAATAATAATTTGTAATAAAGGTTTATTTAGTGTTGTAAACTTACACGCAAGTTCTGGTAACTCAGAATCACTATTTTCAACAACTAAATGAATAAGTACAATATACTTTATGCGTATTTCAAACAACTCTTTTATTTAAGTTGATCCAACTCATGTAACATTTCCTGCAACTTGGAATTTCTAAGTTGTATTTACTAAAACAGCAATCTGATTTACTGGCTAAAAGCATGCAAACTGATTGCCTTAAAAAAACCAAGTAAGCGTTACTCCACTAACTTAAGTGCTTCAAACATCCATTACAAATTACTGACAACAATGTTCCATCCATCACACACATACAATTACACATACATTTAAGGTAGTTGAAAGTTAAAGGTAATGTTTTTTGGGGTTTTTCTCAGTGCAGTTTTAACTTGTATTACAAACATTTTGAAACAAAGCAAAAACAATCTGATTTAGGGTATGCTTCTTGTAAACAGTGGAGGTAGCAGTACAATGAATAAGTATGGCACTGTGTTGGTCGGACGTTTCCTATGTTTTTTTTTCCCCCTGTCCCAAGTCAAGCATAACACTGTAAGTGTTCGTCACAGTATTAGGATAATCCAAATGTACTGTACCAGTGATCCAAACATAGCACATGGCAGTCCAGAAGCAAATGGCTGAGGTAGATTCTGGAGACTGTTCTTTGCAGTACTACCCTGAACAATGATGGCAAAAGACACAGGGTCAAGGCAGAGAAGATTTGGAGAAGTACTTCATCTTCAATGATAGTCAGCAACCCAACAGATACTAGTGCCCAGACTGCATCAACATCAGACACCTGTATAAAACCAAATAAAAACTATATTATAGTAGGGAAATATGGATGATAAGTTGTCAGTGTTATCTGTCCTGCCTACACTACCATGCCATTGGGTTAGTACCCAAACTTGAAATTTATGTGATAATTTACTCAAACATGACTTTTATTTTTGGAACACAAATAAATAAATTTTCAGTTAAATCCGATAGAAATTTGTGTCTATTTACCCAAAACATTAGACAGTTGATTATATAGCAATCATGTCTTTTCCAAAGATTTGAGCCGCTTTTCCACGGTCAGGCCAAACCATTTTTGTTGCTTAACCATTCCATTTTGTGCTGATCCAGCCCAAGCCGATACGGATATGGTTGAATTTTTCACTGTTGAGCTGTTAACAGAGCTCTTTGAAATGCAACATAAATGTGTCAGTCGTTACCTTAGTAATGCAAGAGTTAGAATACGGTCCTAGATGTAAATAGCACACGTTATGAAAGATTAAATGTTTATTTTAATTTTACAATTAACTTGTTTACTTCGCTCAAATAGCAGGCTTGGCCAGCTACAGAGAAACTGTTGGCTAAGCAAAAGACAAATGACAATCCTAAGCAGCGACGTCACTCCAGGTATTCTACAGCACGGTTCAGCGTGTTCGGCTAATAATTCCAGATCAAGAATGGTTTGTGATCAGACTATGCCTAACCAAGTTCAAGTGGAAATATAACTGAAATTGCTCCTTACCATTCATTGAACAGTTTGGCCCAAAAAGTGGATTACACCGCTCCATTCATATGGATTTATTTTATGGTTTCTAGGGTGTCAGAGTTTTGGGGTTAATATCTTCATTCATGTCTTGAAGATGCACACTTTTTTATGGAACAGGAGGGAGATTAAGTGGCATAATTTTCATTTTTTGTTGAATGAGGGTATATAATCAACATTAATCTTTATAAAAGTATCTCAGTAATTTACCAGCAAATACAACAGGAAATTTTCCCAAAATTATGTGCTTCTTTAAGGTGTAGCTATGAGAACTTACAAAGCAGGTTAGTTGTAGAAGTATCTGGGGTGATCATGAAGTAAAACATGTAGGCCTTAGATGGGTGTGCACTGCTGTCAAATCTGGGTTCTAGAAGTAAAAAGAAAAACAAGTTTAAGACATTCAGAAATTACAGTACAAATATGTTTGTCAAAGTGTCAATAAAGAAGTCAATGACATGGTTTATTTTAAATATTATTATTAAATATAATAGAAAATATTGAAAACATTTAAGGTAGCAACATACATTTTTAGGGGTTGTAGGGTGTGAAGTGTTTTCTTAGATCTATGCAAAAAAATAAAAGAAATACAGTGGTTACATGTATACTTCATAAGCAAGAAATTATTTGAAGAATAATTTAATATTGTAAATAAAGTGTAGCACATGATTGAGTCAAAAACTGCTCTACTGCTGTGTAAGAGATTAAAAATGAAATGCCTTACCTTTAGTGTACTGAGGCCGAAACAGTACGGTGTTCACGAGACTGCTGTTCAGAGAAGACAGCTGCCACAAGCACTTGTCCTAAACATTACAAATTACTGACAACAATGTTCCATCCATCACACACATACAATTACACATACATTTAAGGTAGTTGAAAGTTCAAAGTTAAAGGTAATGTCTTTTGGGGTTTTTCTCAGTGCAGTTTTAACTTGTATTACAAACATTTTGAAACAAAGCAAAAACAATCTGATTTAGGGTATGCTTCTTGTAAACAGTGGAGGTAGCAGTACAATGAATAAGTATGGCACTGTGTTGGTCGGACGTTTCCTATGTTTTTTTTTCCCCCTGTCCCAAGTCAAGCATAACACTGTAAGTGTTCGTCACAGTATTAGGATAATCCAAATGTACTGTACCAGTGATCCAAACATAGCACATGGCAGTCCAGAAGCAAATGGCTGAGGTAGATTCTGAAGACTGTTCTTTGCAGTACTACCCTGAACAATGATGGCAAAAGACACAGGGTCAAGGCAGAGAAGATTTGGAGAAGTACTTCATCTTCAATGATAGTCAGCAACCCAACAGATACTAGTGCCCAGACTGCATCAACATCAGACACCTGTATAAAACCAAATAAAAACAATATTAGTAGGGAAATATGGATGATAAGTTGTCAGTGTTATCTGTCCTGCCTACACTACCATGCCATTGGGTTAGCTCACCCAAACTTGAAATTTATGTGATAATTTACTCAAACATGACTTTTATTTTTGGAACACAAATAAATAAATTTTCAGTGAAATCCGATAGAAATTTGTGTCTATTTACCCAAAACATTAGACAGTTGATTATATAGCAATCATGTCTTTTCCAAAGATTTGAGCCGCTTTTCCACGGTCAGGCCAAACCATTTTTGTTGCTTAACCATTCCATTTTGTGCTGATCCAGCCCAAGCCGATACGGATATGGTTGAATTTTTCACTGTTGAGCTGTTAACAGAGCTCTTTGAAATGCAACATAAATGTGTCAGTCGTTACCTTAGTAATGCAAGAGTTAGAATACGGTCCTAGATGTAAATAGCACACGTTATGAAAGATTAAATGTTTATTTTAATTTTACAATTAACTTGTTTACTTCGCTCAAATAGCAGGCTTGGCCAGCTACAGAGAAACTGTTGGCTAAGCAAAAGACAAATGACAATCCTAAGCAGCGACGTCACTCCAGGTATTCTACAGCACGGTTCAGCGTGTTCGGCTAATAATTCCAGATCAAGAATGGTTTGTGATCAGACTATGCCTAACCAAGTTCAAGTGGAAATATAACTGAAATTGCTCCTTACCATTCATTGAACAGTTTGGCCCAAAAAGTGGATTACACCGCTCCATTCATATGGATTTATTTTATGGTTTCTAGGGTGTCAGAGTTTTGGGGTTAATATCTTCATTCATGTCTTGAAGATGCACACTTTTTTATGGAACAGGAGGGAGATTAAGTGGCATAATTTTCATTTTTTGTTGAATGAGGGTATATAATCAACATTAATCTTTATAAAAGTATCTCAGTAATTTACCAGCAAATACAACAGGAAATTTTCCCAAAATTATGTGCTTCTTTAAGGTGTAGCTATGAGAACTTACAAAGCAGGTTAGTTGTAGAAGTATCTGGGGTGATCATGAAGTAAAACATGTAGGCCTTAGATGGGTGTGCACTGCTGTCAAATCTGGGTTCTAGAAGTAAAAAGAAAAACAAGTTTAAGACATTCAGAAATTACAGTACAAATATGTTTGTCAAAGTGTCAATAAAGAAGTCAATGACATGGTTTATTTTAAATATTATTATTAAATATAATAGAAAATATTGAAAACATTTAAGGTAGCAACATACATTTTTAGGGGTTGTAGGGTGTGAAGTGTTTTCTTAGATCTATGCAAAAAAATAAAAGAAATACAGTGGTTACATGTATACTTCATAAGCAAGAAATTATTTGAAGAATAATTTAATATTGTAAATAAAGTGTAGCACATGATTGAGTCAAAAACTGCTCTACTGCTGTAAGATTAAATGTTTATTTTAATTTTACAATTAACTTGTTTACTTCGCTCAAATAGCAGGCTTGGCCAGCTACAGAGAAACTGTTGGCTAAGCAAAAGACAAATGACAATCCTAAGCAGCGACGTCACTCCAGGTATTCTACAGCACGGTTCAGCGTGTTCGGCTAATAATTCCAGATCAAGAATGGTTTGTGATCAGACTATGCCTAACCAAGTTCAAGTGGAAATATAACTGAAATTGCTCCTTACCATTCATTGAACAGTTTGGCCCAAAAAGTGGATTACACCGCTCCATTCATATGGATTTATTTTATGGTTTCTAGGGTGTCAGAGTTTTGGGGTTAATATCTTCATTCATGTCTTGAAGATGCACACTTTTTTATGGAACAGGAGGGAGATTAAGTGGCATAATTTTCATTTTTTGTTGAATGAGGGTATATAATCAACATTAATCTTTATAAAAGTATCTCAGTAATTTACCAGCAAATACAACAGGAAATTTTCCCAAAATTATGTGCTTCTTTAAGGTGTAGCTATGAGAACTTACAAAGCAGGTTAGTTGTAGAAGTATCTGGGGTGATCATGAAGTAAAACATGTAGGCCTTAGATGGGTGTGCACTGCTGTCAAATCTGGGTTCTAGAAGTAAAAAGAAAAACAAGTTTAAGACATTCAGAAATTACAGTACAAATATGTTTGTCAAAGTGTCAATAAAGAAGTCAATGACATGGTTTATTTTAAATATCATTATTAAATATAATAAAAAATATTGAAAACGTTTAAGGTAGCAACATACATTTTTAGGGGTTGTAGGGTGTGAAGTGTTTTCTTAGATCTATGCAAAAAAATAAAAGAAATACAGTGGTTACATGTATACTTCATAAGCAAGAAATTATTTGAAAAATAATTTAATATTGTAAATAAAGTGTAGCACATGATTGAGTCAAAAACTGCTCTACTGCTGTATAAGAGATTAAAAATGAAATGCCTTACCTTTAGTGTACTGAGGCCGAAACAGTACGGTGTTCACGAGACTGCTGTTCAGAGAAGACAGCTGCCACAAGCACTTGTCCTAAATATGACAAATAATTATTCAGTTAAAGGCAAGTTCCACTATTGTTGTGAATTGTAGATTACAGACACATTCATTCCTTGATATTTGCATACTTTACAAGAAAGAAAGAAAACTTCTATACACATCTATTTGAGGCCTCAGTCATAAAACCAATCGGTCTTTGTCAGTCACGTGCGTTTATTATGTGTGACGTCACCGAGGCGCCATTTAGAAGGTATCATTGCATTGAGCAGTGAACTAAAAGTGTAGAGCCGTGCAGTAAAGACTGATTAAATCGTCATACTGGAGAAACAGATGCAAACCAAGTAGATATGGTACCGAGATAATCTCAGCAAATTTTTTAGGAACCGTAATTTATCACTGATGATGATTAACAATTAACACTGATCCATACTAACGTTACCTGACGCAAAAAGTTGAGTGCCACCGGCATCGCTGTATACACTTACGTTGTTTTTGTCTACCATTGATTTGCGCACATAATTTGCACAATTGTAATTAATTACATCATGTGAGTCTCTATCATTCAACCTTACCCTGTTTGTTCACAAGGTTTCGTACTTCATTTGGCTGATAACAAGTACTGATAAGTACTAATAACAAGGAGACAATCAAAAACACTTGTATGAAAATGGCATTATACATACTTTATTATTAATGCAACACCGTGTTAAAAATCAGTTTCAAAATGTATAACAGAAGATGTGACAAGCATGATGAATCATCAACACACTGTTTTCTTAAGTGGACACAGTGCAAGTACTACAAAGAAAGCTGAATAAATTAATAATAATAATAATATGATTTTGATACCTTACAAATGGCGGCGATACCCAAAATGCACTTCGATTCTCGGGAGTGCGACGTCACCTGGAAAAGCAGCATTCCCTCTGTATTACAGTCATAAGTGTTTCAACACAGCAAAGACATAATTACTGCAAGACAAAGCTCATTCAGTTTAAACCTTAAATGTGTGATCATGTGATGACTATGATTGTGATGTATTAAAAATATTGACAATAACATGGTTAACTTAAAAATAACTTCAGTGACCAACGCCTCAGTGTTATAAAATTATAGTGTTAACACTGCAAAAGATTACAGTAAACAATGAATTATCAGTGGCACATAAAGATTGACTTTCAAACCTACTGTGAGCTCATCTTGAGGACTTTTGGCATGTTCTTGAATTGTACCTCTGACTTTTCATTTTTTTAACTAGCCACAAATTTTTCAGTTTGAAAAGTAAAAAAAGTCTTAAATTCGTCAAAATACACCACAAGTTCTGCATTTCTACAGTCTTTTTTCTAACAACAGAACAGCAAAGATCTTTGGTATCTGTTAGCTAACACCGCTGACAAAAGGTTAGTCAGCTAAAATTAGCAGCACATAGAAAGATGCATTGACACAATTATTTTTTTTTAAACTTACCTTATTATTATTGTATAGAAGTAATCAGTCTTTGTCCAGTGGTAAAAATGCAAGCAGTCTCAGCAAATACGGCGCACAAATAAAAAAAAAACCGTTGCTTGTTGCGCATGCTCTCAAACCTTCCGTATTTCTTCTTCTGTTGTTTTGTTGCACATTAGCAACACATTAGCGCACTGCTGCCTCCCACTGGTGTATTAATGTCATCGGTTTTGTTGTGGCTACATGAATATTTTAAGTAAGAGTTACTCATTGCAGCAAGTTAGTTGTTTTATTCGCCTTAAAATTAGCTGTTACTTAATAAAACCGAGTAAGTATAACAACTAAGTAAAGATAACTAATTATATCTAAGTAAGGTAAACTATTGGATTTGCAGTTGTTCTGTTTATTTATTTATTTACTGAAACTAACATTATGCATTTCCAACTAGCAAGAGTTACTACATTAAATTAAAATCTTCTGTGCCTGCCTGACACTAGGGCTGCAAGATATATCGAAATAAAATCAGTATTGATTTGATGTAGTACAATAATTAAATAAATACATACATTACCATTTTCAAAGTGTAATGAAGGGGGCGGGTCTTTGCAAAGGGTCAATTATAAATTGGCGCTTTTCCGATCCAGCATTCTGATTGGCTGATGTTGCCAGAGGTGGCCACAATATCACACCCTTTGGTGTGAGGATTATTTGCATAATTCAATCACAGCTAAAACAATGACTTTTAAGTTTTTGATTAACTATGATTGAATGTGATTTCCTTCAGTACCTATGGCCAAATCACATCCGTGCTGATGTAGAGCCATATCATGTCCCACATGTTTATTTTGCACATATAGTGTGAGCAATCAAGATGCAGCTCGACAATCGGACTGTATAGTATGAGCACATACATCCTGAACTTTGCATGGCTTGACATTGCATACGATTTACTCATACAGTGAGAGTTGGTATTGAACAAAAACATTGCTAAAATGGCTTTACTTAGAATACATATTAGGGCTCTTTGGAGATAGGGACAGATCAGAAACAGGGCAAAATAGCACAAGACCACAATCCCATAAAAGTGTGGATGGGAGTGTAAAGTTCTCTGGGTGATCTTCTGACATTGTGCAAATTAAAAACACAGAGGCAGGCAGCTCATTTTCATTAATAACCAACACAGTTTACCAAGAGCAGTGCAAATTAGCATAGGGTTGCAAACAAGCAGAACAGATGATAACCTGGTGTGCGCAATCTACTAACAACACAGCACAAAATGGATTAAGGTATGCTTTTTTGGGTTTTAAATAATGACGTAAATACCAATGAATTGACTACTGTATACCTTAATAAATCACATGAATCATTTAAACATTCTCCTCCCATAAATCCTGCATCTGAAAAATGCATATGCAATATGGTCTACCATAAAAGTAACTGTGTCCATACTTTAAAAAAAAAATCAATAATCAAAAATTACAAAAATAAAAATAACATTTTCATGAAAACATAAAATAAGTGATAAAAAGTGTCGGAAAAAGGAGTACACCCTACTACAATAAAACTAAATACAATTTTTATGTTGCAACCCATGTAAAAAAAATACACTGAAGTTCAATATTTATTATATTATACTAAGTGCATAATAAATGTGTTATTTTGGAACAAGTTTAAGTATGTTAAGTGCTCTTGAAGAGATGCTTAAGATTAACTTTAAGCTAATTGCAGTATATTTTAATATATTTAGTTGTGCTAAAATGGAACAACATCAAGCAACTTTAGTGTTCTTCTTTATATGATTTAAAATACACTTTTATACTTCTTGAAGTACAGTTAGATTATATTTTAAGCTTCACTTTTATATGCTTATAGGACATTTTCAATTGTATTTCAGCTCATTAGAAATGCATTACCAGTACACTATTAGTTTGTTATGCAGCTATTTTTCAGCATTCTAACATAGTATATTAAAAAGTACAAAAATCATTAAAGTAACACAACACACACTTACACACACACTTTCAAATCTAGAAAACTTTAATGTACATTACAACAATAAATTCCTTGGGTACATTTAAAAATGACAACAGCATATATAAACTCTTGACCAAAATAATTATAATAAATTGAAATAAAGATCTGTGATATATGCTATAATGGAAATACCGTTATAAATCAAATTTCTTTATATAAAAATATAAAGTTGTTATAAAAAAACACGCATTATGATTAATCCATCACTAAATAACAATGCATGATGGATTTTTTTGCACACACATAAAGAAGTTACTGAAAAACGTCTCCAAGTTACGCATGTAACCATGGTTCCCCGAAGGGAACGAGACGCTGTGTCGAAACGCTACGGGAACGCCTCCAGCGTGACCACACTCTGAATCACATGTGTAATCAGTCCAATGGATGGGCGAGATGTCACGGGCGGGGTGACGTAGCGACCAGGAAGCATAAAAGCACGTGCGGTGAAACCGGCGTCAGCTTCGAGGAGTGAAGCCAGTGCTGGCAGGGATGCAGGAAGTATGGCACTGAGACGCAGCGTATTGTTCCCTTCGGGGAACCATGGTTACATGTGTAACCTGGAGACGTTCCCCTTCAGGAACTCGAGCTGCGTCGAAACGCTACGGGAACGAGAATGCCCACGCCACCAGACTTGCAAATCCCTGCCTAGTGTGGAAGAGCACAACTAAGGCGAGAGAAAAGGGGAGCCAGGAGTGGCTAAAGTAGGTGGGGCCCGCTGTCCCGAAGGACAACTTCTGGAGGAGTGAGCCATGACCCCCGAAGGAGAGAGGAGATCAGAGGACTCAAGGCTATGGAATAGCATCCTGATCCACAACTTAGCATAAGCTTCTCTGGCCTCGGCCTCGGCCTCAGCGCACCGCAGAGGAAACGTGTAAGAAGAGGGTGTCTTCCCACTGAATGGCCACCGAGCGGGGCGTGGTAGGCCGCAATGGCCGCCACGAAGACCTCTAGGTTGGAGTGGGTCAACCCTGCAGATAAACAGGCCGGTAGGAACTCCAGAACTGTACCAAACGGGCAGTTAGCTGGGTCGAGCTGGCGGTCTCCACACCAAGAAGTACAGTTTCCTCATAGAGGGTGCTCTGGATGGAGGATGGTCACAACAACCTCGGTTGAGAGACCGGAAGCTATGAGTTGTACCTCCTCAGAGGCCACACCCACAGCTTCCACAGCTCCGGGCGGGGGCGCGCCCTCCTCCTGTGAGAGGAGATCTCTCCTGACAGGAATCTCCCATGGAGCGCCGTCGAGGAGAGAAATCATGTCCGAGAACCATACTCGGCCTGGCCAGAACGGGGCTACTGGCAGTCGACTGACCTCGTTCCAGTGCACTCTCTCCAGAACTCCCGGGAGCAGAACAATTGGGGGAAAGGTGTACAGATGAAGCCTCGGCCACGTCTGTACCATGGCATCCAGCCCCAGTGGAGCTGGATGAGTCCGAGAGAGAACCAGAGGGGACCGTGCGATATCATCTGAGTCGCAAACAAGTCCACTTGAGCCTGGCCAAAGACTCTCCAAGTCTGCTTCCCCCCTCGGGGTGAGGCATCTATTCCCCGGGCCTCGGCCCCTGCCTCGACAGGATGTCTGCCCCCACATATATAAAAGACCACTGCTGTGTTGTCGGTGCGCACCAACACATAGCGATCTCTTAGGCCTGGGAGGAAGTGTTTCAAAGCTAGAAACACGGCCAGCATCTCCAGTCAACTTATGCACCATGTGAGATGGCGGCCGCTCCACAGGCCACGGGCCGAGCGGGCACTCATGACTGCTCCCAACTGGTGAGAAATGCATCTGTCGCTAGCCTATGCGGCGACCAGGAGCTCCCAGCACCAGGCCCTGAGATAAGAACCAAGGTTTCCTTCACATGTCTAAGACACGTAGGCACCGCCGCGTGACCTTGAGCATGCAAAGCGTTTTTTTCCACTCGGGGAGAACCCCTTGGTCTTAAGCCACCACTGTAGGTGTCTCATGTCCTCGCTCATACGAAAGAGCTGGGGTTAAGACTTAATGCCAAGAAAAGTGTCCTTTCTCCAGTACAGAGAACCTTTGACCACATTAATCATGGAAAGCTATTTGTAAAATTACAGCAGCGAGGGGTTCCCCCATACCTAGTACGGGTTCTGCATTTTTGGTATACACACCAAACAATGCAGGTTAGATGGGGCACGACAATATCGGAGCCTTTTTTAGTGACAAATGGGGTTAGACAGGGTGGAATATTGTCACCCATGCTTTTTAACCTTTATATGGATGATCTTACTCAGAGACTTAAAAATTGTAAGACTGGCTGCATGGTGGGAGAAAGACTTTTGAACCATCTACTGTATGCAGATGACCTAGTCGTAATGTCACCTTACTCTGCTGGGCTGCAACAGTTGCTTAGAGTCTGCTCTGACTATGGTGAGCAATATGATTTAAAGTTTAACATCAAAAAGAGTTTTGTTATAATAGTGAGGACAAAGGAGGACCGTAAGGCCGTGTTCCCCTCTTTTTATTTGGCTGGACAGGAGTTATCTGTGGTGAATAAGGTCAAATAGCTTGGTCACATCATTAGAAGTGACCTTTGTGACGATGATGACATTCAGAGACAGTATTGTAAATTGTATGCACAAGCTAATATGCTTGTTCGTAAATTTAGCATGTGTACTGATGATGTCAAAATAGCTTTGTTTAAAGCCTATTGCACACCACTGTATACTGCCCACTTGTGCCCTCTGCACTTTGGAAGCACTGGAGAAAGTGCTTATATGGACATTAGATGTAAATTATTTCTTGTTATTTGTTGTTGTTGTTATCCATGCTGTATGTTGTTTTTGTATGCTTTTTTATTTTATATGGACCTTTTTGAGTCTGAAATAAAGATATCATTCATCATTCATTCATGTACAGCAGGCCAAAAGTAACCACGTTGGACGCAGCTGCCATCAGACCCAGCAGTCTGGAACTGCTTGACAGTGAGTGAATGGCCTGCGGTGAGGATCGACTCGATCCGAGCAGGAGACATACGTGCCTGCATCGTGGTCGAATCCCACACCACACCCAGGTAAGTGGTTCTCTGTACTGGAGAAAGCACACTTTTCTCGGCGTTAAGTCTTGACCCCAGCTCTTCGGGTGAGCGAGAATGACATCCCGATGTCAAACCGCCATCCGCTCTGATTGAGCTAGTATCAACCAATCGTCGATGTGGTTGAGTCATGAAAGTGTGGGGTGAGAGTGCAAGGCCAAAGGAAGAACTCGGTGTTGGTAAGCTTTTGCCTCCAAAAGCAAACCACAGGAACTTCCTGTGATGAGGAAGGATGGAGACATGTACATCTTTTAGATCGATCATGCCAAACCAGTCCTCGGACTTGATCTGAGACACGACTTGTTTGAGTGCGAGCGTGCTGAACTTCAGTTGCCTGACTGAGCGGTTCAAATGATGCAGATCTAAAATAGGACGCCACCCTCCATCCTTCCTCGGAACGGTGAAGTAACGACTGTAGAAGCTGGACTCTGCTACGTGAGGAGGGACCACCTCAATGGCCTCCTTCCTCAAAAGAGTAACTACTTCTGTTCCATGACCAGAGCCTGCTCGGGACCCACCACAGTGGTGATGACCCCGTTTAAATTAAGGCGGAGGAGAATTGGATTCTATAGCCTCACTTTACAGTGTGCAGGACCCACCAAGACACGTTAGTCTATTAAGTATAATCAGAGCGGTTACCTCGGTGCCCTGAAGCAGCGAACCAGCAGGGGACGGCCGTACTAGCTGCTCTAGAGACCTCCGTGGAGGTCGCGAGCCTCTTAGCACCGCTACGATTCCGGGCGGGAACTGAGAGACGCACTCGCCGGAGACCGCTGTGCCCTGGAACACCGGCAGGGTTGGCAGACTGATCTCCTGAGGGCACTGAGGAGAGACGGGCACCGTGTAATGCTGTGTACTCCGCTCTTCCCCAGAGGGAGCTGGCTCTCCTATAGTCCTATAGGCCTTAGGCGTCAGGATGTTTTAGACGGAGACTATCAAGCGAGAATGGCGGTCTGCAGAACCGCCTTCCGCAAGAAGCCTTTGGCCTGGGAGTGCCACTCTGACTCTAGACTCTGCGGAGTACGAGAAGTGACGCCCCCAGAATGAGGAGCTGGAACACGCCCAGCAGTCCCTTCCTCAGAGGAAGAGAGGTAAACGCGTGCTCTTACTCAAGAAATTTTTATCCCAAGAGCCCCTGTATATCTAATATCTCATAGTCAGATAAATACTTCATTTTATTCCTCAGAATTAAATGCAGCCAAACAACCAGACGAGTAAACACAGTCTGGTGTGATAAGATTCACATCAAAAACTGAAAATGATGCAATACACACGTTGCCTCGGCAGCGCGCAAGCTGCTTGGTAACACAAACAATATTAATCTCCTCAGAGAAAAATAGCTGCAGCAGCGAACTCTCACTCAGAGGGGGAAGAAACCGCAGCGCGGGCTTCCAAGCCTCGAGAGAGAGCGCTGGATCTAGGGAATCCAGGCGGAGAAAGGGCGAGCCGTCTTCAACCCATCCGCTAGATCCACGTGCGATCCCTGCAATCTGAATCGCTGCCGTGCCTCAGCAATAGCGGGACCGAACCGCGAGCTCGCAAGCACGGACACAGCGGCAGCGGAGCATTCAGCGGGGAGAAGCACAATCAGGCCCTTATTTCCGAGAGCTGACTGTGCGAGCTCCGTTCCCCAGTAAATGCTGCTCATAATAATATAGACATAATGCTTGTGCGACTGTAAAACAGCTCCACTCCACAGTGCAGTTGCTCATTATAATATTAGGCATAATATGCTTGTGTAACTGATGTTTGTGCAATTGGCGAGCACATCGACACCCTCATCAACCTCCTCGGAGGAAGACAGGCGGAGCATTGAGCCCTCTCACCGGGGGGAAAGAACCGCAGCGGGGGCTTCCGAACCCCAAGAGCGGGCGCTGGATCTGGTGGTTAAGGAAGAAGATAGGGACTCGCCCGTCTACATTCCCTCCATCGGATCCATATGCGAAACCCACAAGCACAGCCGCCACTACGCCTCGGCGAAAAGCGGGGCCGGCACCGCGAGAAACGCCGGTGAAGACTCCCTCCTCAAAGACAGCCCTCGGAGAGGAAAGCATACACAGTGACAAACGCTCGCAATGCGGGCATTCGGCTCCCTCGAGAGCGGACTCTGCGTGTTTTGCTCCCAAGCAGACAGCACACAAACTGTGTGTATCCCCACCCAAAATGTAGCGCGGGCAGGGAAGAACACACAGCCTGAGATGCTGCCCGCTCTCGCCATATGTTTGTCTACACTCGTATTGGTAAAATAAAGAGTGATAATGGACAGACAACACCAAATAAGACTGACACACGCTGAATGACAAAAAGCTGATGCCGGTTTCACCGCACATGCTTTTATACTTCCTGGTCGCTACGTCACCCCACCCGTGATGTCTCGCCCATCTACTGGACTGATTACACATGTGATTCAGAGCGTGGTAATGCTGAAGGCGTTCCCTTAGCGTTTCGACGCAGCTCGAGTTCCTGAAGGGGAACAATAAAGCCCAGAAGTGAATAAAGTGTATTTTTTACAAACTCAACCCTGCAAATGGCTGAACCAAACAAATAAACAAAAAAATTGTAATGACACTATCTTCATCTTCAAGTGGAGGATCACTTTTCTTTTAATATTTGTTGCATTGGACTTGTTGCATTTTCTGCATCTGAGGGCTTGCTTTGGGCTTGCAATTTTGCATAGATATGCATTAGAATTTGTTTTCAGTTTACCTTTCAAAGCTTGGACTAAATCCAAATTAAGCTTGACATGAGTGTCTGTTTTTATCCTCTTGTCTGTCGTCACTATACTGCATTCTGTGTTCCATTGAACAGAAGGTTAGAAGAGGCCCAACATCTCTACAACAGAAGTGCTGAATCCAAAGTTAGCAGGACACTCAGAGCCCCAGTAGTCACTTTATAAGGAAATATGTCAGCCAGAATTAAACCTGTGAGATTCATCGATATAAGATTAAAACATATTTACCTCTCTCTTCTTTGCTAGACTCTCTGATCTGATTTCAGTTTATCTTCTATAGCAAGTTGAAGGAATATAAACACTAATCAGAAAACGCTACCGTATTGGCTGGACAGCTCAAGACAAAGTAATTGTATGTATGGTCACAATGTGGTTAGTCTCGCATAGCCAGAATGACGGCAGAAGTTCTGCGAACCTTGACCGCTTTGAATGGCCAAGGACTGCACAAGAGACCATATGACTGACAGGTAAAACAACCAATTACATTTTGTTTTGTGCCACATCATGTTTAGGGGCATGGAAATGTCCCCACAATAACAGACCGGTGTAAAACTCTTGGACGTATTTTAATTATGAGTCTATGCCACAAACTTGACACATTTCATATAATTTTGAAAATCCAGTATTTAGTTGATCCTGAAAAGCACTCATTGTCACAGTTGTAAACACGACAGCTTTCTTCGTTCATGAGGGGGTTTGGCATCACGGCATCTTTGTTTCCAGGAGGAATGTTAAAGAACACGACACACACGTCTCCCAGAAATCCTGTATATTTCAACCAATTCAATGAGGACTTCGAAACTCCTGTGTTACCAATTTTGTGTGCCATATGCATCAGAAGTTTAGCCAACGGTCCATGGGTGTGACGTCTGAGACTGAGACTATAATGTGGTGAACATTTACTTCATTATAATTAGGCCAAATTGTTAAGGAAATAAAATACACAACTACTTTTAAAAAATAAAATAAAAAGAGCATGTTAATGGTGTACATGCTATAATGAAAAATTATTAATTTTGACAATATATTGGACAATGTGTTTATAGTTGTTATACAACAGACAAAATGCCACTACCTAAACTTTTAGCAACCATATATTCAGTTTCTAGATAACTAGCTAGTCAGTTTCGTGATACAGCTGTCATGCTACTGTGTCAAGGAACACAATTCGATGAAGATGAAGGTAAACAGTCTTTAATAAATCCACAGGTAGGTAAATTCAAGCAAGGGAAGGTTGGTGACACACATAATATTGATGATACCCGACCAACTCTGACTGAACAGACAGGAACTTAAATACACAGACCAAATGAGGATAATTAACAAGACACACCTGAACAGAATGTACGGGTTTGGAGGATGACGAGGGGCAGGCACAGGGCTGTCGGGCAGGCAGGCAGAAGACCAAGGAGGTGACGATGGAGGGAGGAGCCACGGAGAAGACATGAGGAGCCAGAGAGAAGCAGATGGAGTGAGGAGTCAGGAGCAGGAGGAACCAGGCAGGATCCAAACCACTGCCAGGAAGGCGGCCCACGGTGGAGCCGATGAAGGGAGAAGCCATGGTGGAGGAAGGGCTGACGACTCCAGGGGGCCAACAGATGGAAGCAGAGCCGGTGGTAAGGGAAGCCCAGGCTGGAGACAGAGAGCTGCAGAGCCAGGGCAACACAGAGGATCCAGAGGGCCAAGGCGGCACAGATGGCTCAGGCAACCGAGGTGCAGGTGCGAAACTGGAAGGCTGCGGTGGAGATGAGGGAGCCAAGAGCCATGGTGGAGCCACTGGGTCCATGGGCAGAGGTGGAGTCCGGGTGTCAGAGGGTGAGCGGCTTATTAAATAATTAATTTCAAATGTATTTTAATTATGTTAACATTCCCTTTTTATAATATACCTCACTACATGTTTATGGTGTCTTTAAATATTACAATCAAGTACATTATTACTATTTCATTAGTAGCACTTTTTTTCCACATTAAAAATATAGCACTTCAAGTACTTTATGCTACTGTATGTACTGTAAGGGTCCACCCTGCCGGCCCAAAAAGCAAAGTCCAGAGGCTTGGTTGAAGGTTTTCTGTGTGTATATCTTATACGGTGCTTCTGCAAAAATGATCTTAAATCATTGAAATTTGGTTTCCAATCAAAATTCTGACTCCATGAATAATTTAATCTGACTCCAATTGTAGGTGATTCTTTCATTTTAGCTTGTGTTTCTAATTAAAAACTGATCATAAATATTGATTATATTCTAATTTAGACATTTGATTAGTCTGGAAATCCCATACTTTAAATTATTCATTCATTAAGGACCTGGCATCGCACAGAATTTCACTCGTCCGTTTAGTGAATTCACGACACAAACTCGCCAGTTCTGGACTTACTCAGAGAATACAGGGTGATTAGATACCTTTAAGTAGGCTGAACCCTGCTAGCACATAACAAAAAGTGTACTTTTTCCCTAATCAAGAAAACTGTAACTTGTTAAGCTAGTGATGGTCAGAAATCGGAAATCCCTAAAGATGTCCCCCCCCATGGTCCATTCATTGGTTCTTCGGTATGATCTATCCTGGACGCAGATGTGCGGAAACTCCAGACTGCACATTAATCTACTAGAAATAATGATTTCTAGAAAACCCAGAATATATTAAAATGAACATTTATTTTTCCCAGGCATAATCAAACAATAATCAAAAAGAATAAATTAAATCAATCAATAATGAGAATACATCAATTACAGAAAATTTGGTTACACAACTGATCAGCATGAAACACAAACATAGAATAAGAAAATAACACTAAAATAATTTCAAAGAGTCAGCATACCTGGCAAATAAAGAGACGCACGGTAATTGTGTGGGAAGTTCTGTTTACAGATGCTGACATTCTTAGGTCACCTGACATGAGGTGACCTAAGAAAAAACATCTAGCAAAGACCTTATCAAGGGTACAACCCACTCCAGAAAAACATATTTTTCCTCAGGTTTAAGATCTTTATTTTTGGTCTGTTCTACTGATATGGGACTGAGATCATATTTCCAATTGATCCGAGACTGTAAAATTGATACCAAACATGAAAAGGTTACGATCATGAATTCTGAAGATATAGTAAATGCATGATGTAAGTATAGTAACTTGAGTTCATGACACTTCTAAGGCCCTGTTTAAACTTGGTATTAAGATGCGTTTTGGTCGATCGGATTCGGATCACAAGTGGACAATGCTAAATACAGGTGTAAACTGGGTGTGAAACATTTTGAGCTCATCCATTTTTGACCACTTCCATACATCATGCATTTACTATATCTTCAGAATTCATGATCGCAACCCTTTCATGTTTGGTATCAATTTTACAGTCTCTGTGTGATTGGAAATATGATCTCAGTCATTTTACTTCAACCCTATAGTAATATACTAATAGTAATACATTTCTACTGTATTTTTCATGAAAATCTAAATAGAACTACTCATGAAAATCTAAATGGAATCCACTAAAATTTTATGTAAAGAGATCGTAGCACACTTTTAAGTAATGCAATTATCAAACACTTCTGGTACTTTATCTGATTATACTTAAAATCAAAGTGTTAGTGCTAATTAGTGTATTCATATTAAGTGTACTTAAGTAGCACAGTTGGGAAAATGTACATATAACTATTACATTACTAACATATTTTAAATAAAATCATTTAAATTTAAATTTAGGATAACTAAACAAAAGTTTACTAACATTGAATTAATTTTTAAATCATTCAAAGCACACTTTTAACCCTTCTGCGGTCTTTGGTCATTTTGAATTTTTTTAAGTCACAGCTTCATCGGAATGGTACGAAACTTGGTGACTTTTATGGCACTTGGAATGTGAACACAGAAAAAAAATTGAGGCCATGATTCGAACAGGCCAAGTGGTCATAAAAAATAGTCACACGCTTGGTCTTCGGTCAAAAATTACTGACCATAGGAAATTAATGGGAAATGGACAAAAACACACATTCAGATAATTTTTGTGTGCACAATCTACAAATCAGCCTCGATGCAGAAAAAAGTACTCAGCAATGAAGGGGTGAAACTCTAAAACATCAAGAGTGCAAAACAGGCACACCAACTCACATGCGCACACACACTTATACACACAAAAACCTATAAACTGGTGTGACTGTAACACAGTAAATATGTAAAATAAAATCAACAATTCAACCACAATGCAGTAAAAAAAATGGACCGCAAGGAAGGGGTTACACTCTGAAACATCAAGAGTGCAAAACAGACACATCTACTCACACACACTCACAGACACACAAACACACACATGCACAATTATACACACTCAAATGGAATAACCATATATCCAAAATGAGTCAGAAGTCTGAAATAAGAGGTTGAAATCATATCAGACCCAAAAGGATTAATTTCTGACAAAGCATTCTTGTTCATTTTTGTTAAATTTTTATATAATTTTAATGTTTTGTGTAACAAATTGCTTTCTCTGTGTTCAGGATTGACTATAGTAGTAATAATGCAAAAACTGACATTTCAAATCAACATTAAAAAAAAATTATCATATACAGTGGGTACGGAAAGTATTCAGACCCCCTTAAATTTTTCACTCTTTGTTATACAATATAACAAAGAGTGAAAAATTTAAGGGGGTCTGAATACTTTCCGTACTCACTGTATATATATATTGTGGCGAGGGGGGCGTGGTTCAGCGAGGTCTGCAGTGCGAGAGAGAGTTGGGAGACGAGCAGTGAGTAAGTGGGTCAAATGCAAATGACGAACACCTGTGTCTGGTTCCAGTGATTGGCGTGGAGAGGCCGCATAAAGATGCCCTGGAATGAGCTGTGAGGCAGAGAGAGACCGACTGCTGACTGGGGAGAGACTGTGCCTGCTCTGGAGAGCCCTGTGATTGTGCTTGTGCCATTGTGCTATATTGAGCGCTGGTAGCGCGACGTTCTGTTTACTTTGTTTGAAGCTGAATAAAAACCCCAGCAGCAGTCAAACCGACCCCGTCCTCTTCCTTCTCAAGTCATTGACATTGTTACACTGGTGCCGAAACCCGGGAAGGAAGCAGGAGAGCCGCCGCCGTCATGCAAACTCCGACAAGTACGCCATTTGCGGATGTCATTTCATCACTCGGGGTCCTCTATCAAGAGCAACATCAAGCGTTACTGGACATGCGGACTGATCAGGAGCTACACTTCCAGGCCATCATCCAGGCACAGCAGGAGGACCGCGAGAGGTTCCGGAGCTGGATGGACCTGGAGGTTCGGGCAGAAGCAGCCACGCGGCAGACCCCGGCTCCCCACCTGCCGCTGAACAAGATGGGGGCTCAGGATGACCCCGAAGCCTTCCTGGATCTGTTCGAGAAAACAACGGAAGCCGGTGGGTGGCCACGAGAGCAATGGCCGGTGCGCCTGATACCCCTATTATCGGGGGAAGCGCAGGTAGCTGCTCAGCAACTGCCCGTGTGGACCCTCCTGGTCTTTGACGATCTCAAAAGGGCCATCATCCAGCGGGTCGGCCGAAGCCCGGAGCATTATCGCCAGCGATTCCGTTCGCTGGACCTGGGTGAGAGCGGCCGACCCTTCGTGCTGGCCCAACGACTCCAGGACTCATGTCGCAAGTGGCTACTAGCTGAGGGAAGCGACGTCGACCACATCATCGACCGGGTGGTACTGGAGCAGTTCATCACTTGGCTGCCAAAGAAGACGGCAGAGTGGGTCCAGTGCCACCGACCGACGTCGCTGGACTCAGCCATCCAATTGGTGGAGGATCAGATTGTGGCATGCCCTGGGGTCGGCGAATCCCTTCCAGCTGTCTCTCTCTCTTCCCCTTTATTTTCTCCCTCTGTCTCTCTGCCTCTCGACCTGTCCCTCTTCCCAGGTCCTGTCCTCCACGAGTCCCGCCCCGAGGGCGGGGTGGGGCCGGAGTGGAGTATGCTACTGGCCCGAGAGCTCCGCACAGGGGGGCGGGGCTGACCACGGCTGGGACCAATGCCGCGTCTGGTTCCCCGCTTTCTCCACGGCAATCATTTGACCCACTACCTGCCACTAGGGCGGCGGGAAGGTCTGGGCCGGCCTGTTGGCATTGCGGGGACACAGACCATTTTATTGACAGATGTCCAGTCATGGAGGTGGGGACAATGATCCGGGTCCCGGATGCCCCGCAGGCTGCCCCCGGTCAGGCTGGCTAGTACCAAATACCTGTGAGTATTAACCCTCTGAGGTCGATTAACGCGGATACGCGTTTTGAGGCATCTTCTCCTGATCACACCGAAAATAACTTAAATTACACTTTCAGTTTTGATCTTACAGATAAGAGCAATACATTAATCGAATCTGTAAAGGGTCTACTTTTATTTGTATACACACATAGTAACAACAGAACTTTGTGCATTTATATGATAACACAGAAAATAACTTAAATTACACTTTCAGATTTGATCTTACAGATAAGAGCAATACATCAATCGAATCTGTAAATGGTCTACTTTTATTTGTATACACACATAATAACAACAAAACTTTGTGCATTTATAAAATAAAGAAAACAAACAGGGTGCGCTGTCTGCCGCCTTGGTCTGCGTGAACTTTATTTAGAAACGCGTCATTAAAATGAACTGTAACTCAGCAAATACTCAACAAAGAGACATGAGAGATATATCTATAGAAAGCTTGACATGTCTACTTTTAAACTAAGCAAGTCTTATAAAGTAATCCATATGAAACCAACGCGATGTCCAGTTTTTCACCTCTCCCTTCATTATCTCTAATGTGACCACGCCCACGCGCTGAGCGCTATTGATATTATAATCGTCCACGTGAAGCGCGCGGCGTGTAAACGCCCACATCACAGCAAACACAGCAGCAAGATCTCAAGCTTTACTGTTCGCGTCGCGCTGAGAGGAATAAGACAGAATTCACCTCAAGAAGCTTTGGATTACCTCAGGAAAAAACATGAGTAAGTCTTTTTTATTAACCTACTTGTATTAGTTTTCACATAACTTGTACACATTTTACTAGTTAGACTTTCTCCAAACTATAATTCCTGACTAAATGTATAATCAAGTGAAACATTATGAAGTTTCATTCACAGCATCTAAATGTCACGATGCCAGGATGTTTTTTTTATGTTCTATAACAGACAGAAATATGATATAAAAGTAATATGAGTTATAATGTCACTAGCCTAATGTCAGTAAGAATGATTAGTCAAAACTTTACTGTGATAGGATATTCTCTGTTCATGAATATAGCCATACATGTTTATAATTATAGTTTTTGGATTGTATAGGCCTACATACAAAGCATGCTTGTGTTTATGAATGTAACTAAGCTTCTGTTCATGAAGATCTGTTCTGGTGTAAATATTTTGAATGTGTTATACCTGTGTCTTATGGAGTAATGACGCTGAAATGTTTGAAACTGTTTTCATTTTGGTTTAGGACTGTGGCTGCATCACCGGCATCTTGCACAAGAAAGGCACACGCACGTCGTTCAGTTTTGAGTTTGCTGGAAAATCACACTGAGTAAGTGCACAGTATAGTAATTGTATTATTCCCAGAATATGTGGTAATATTATTTGTGGTTGATAGTGTTAAAATGTTAGAATAGGCATTGTTTTCTCATGAAGTATGCATACTATACTAAGGTACTGTGGGGAATACACCACTCTTGCCTTCACCTGCATCTCTCAAAGGAAGGGGGCACTCGTTCAGTTTTCAACTCCGTTTCAGAAGTGTGCATTCACTATTTTACAGATGTTACTTTCATTTGATTTAGTTACTTTGTGGTAAAATATGTTTGCTATGTGGTAATTGTGTTCTTTGTTTAGATAAATTAGTACTGGTATCAGTGAACATCATAATAATGTTAATAATGTAGTTTGTGTAAACAGCATGCTTGCTTTTTTATTTCAGATGTGAGAATAACAGTGCAAAAGAACCTGTTGCAAAGAGAGCCAAAGCAAATAAGCAGCCCACTTGGTCATGGAAACCAGAGACTGACGTTGACATGTTCCACAGGCTCTGAGATTTCTGCCCCGCACAAGAGCCTGGACCACAGCTAAGACCATGTGATGCACACATTCCCAAAATGATGTGCTAGTTATATATATTCTAAATAAACTACAAACAAAAAAATAGATACATTTCTTTTTCCTCATTATTTCTTGTAGCAATTCCCTCTCAGTCACACACCTGACAGCTCATTATGCAGCTCATTATGCAGGCCTTTGTCTTCTCAGGTGTGAATCACTCATTATACATGACCATTCACGCCCCCTCGCATATTCCTTTTCTACACAAAAAGTGTCTTAGAAAATTTAAATCAATATATTGTTTTCTGTGAGTGAGTAAACAAGATGATTTTCACATCATTCTGATGAAAAAATTCTAGACTTCAAGATCTGTTCTCAATAGTCCTATGAACAAATGTTCTGTATGTGTTTTATGGCCTTATTTCAGTGACTTAAAAATTTTAGTTTTTCACTAAGCACGCATAGACGTTGTTTTCTCAAAAACACAATCACATACATACATGCTGCTCACATATTATTGTAGCCCAGTTTGTGCTGATTATGGTGCTACTAAACTTAGTCATTAAAATGTTTATTAGCAACTGAAAAAAGCACAAATGTCAGGACATGTCAAAACTTCTCCAGGGCCCAAAACACCCTCAGACCCCAGAGGGTTAACTGTGCAAATGTGTTGAATGGTGGATTCGGGATGTAACCAAACCTCTATCCATCAAAGCCTGATTCAATCCAAGTTATTGGATACAGGCCGCTTGGTTCAGGTATGGTGTGTGCACGGGGACATGGTGGAATATCCTTTAACCCTCTGGGGTCGTCTAACGCGGATACGCGTTTTGTGGCATCTTCTCCTGATAACACAGAAAATAACTTAAATTACACTTTCAGATTTGATCTTACAGATAAGAGCAATACATCAATCGAATCTGTAAATGGTCTACTTTTATTTGTATACACACATAATAACAACAAAACTTTGTGCATTTATAAAATAAAGAAAACAAACAGGGTGCGCTGTCTGCCGCCTTGGTCTGCGTAATCTTTATTTAGAGACGCGTCATTAAAATGAACTGTAACTCAGCAAATACTCAACAAAGAGACATGAGAGATATATCTATAGAAAGCTTGACATGTCTACTTTTAAACTAAGCAAGTCTTATCGAAAGCAAATATTCTGTGATAAAGTAATCCATATGAAACCAACGCGATGTCCAGTCTTTCACGTCTCCCTTCATTATATCTAATGCGACCACGCCCACACCCTGAGCGTGCTATAGATATTATAATCATCCACGTGAAGCACACCGCGTGTAAACGCCCACATCACAGCAAACAAAGTACCAAGACCTAAAGTTTTACTGTTCGCGTCGCGCTGAGAGGAATAAGACAGAATTCACCTCAAGAAGCTTTGGATTACCTCAGGAAAAAACAATGCAGCGGCTTGATCCAGCAGTGATCATAAACATGAGTAAGTCTTTTTTATTAACCTACTTGTATTAGTTTTCACATAACTTGTACACATTTTACTAGTTAGACTTTCTCCAAACTATAATTCCTGACTAAATGTATAATCAAATGATACATTATGAAGTTTCATTCACAGCATCTAAATGTCACAATGCCAGGATGTTTTTTATGTTCTATAACAGACAGAAATACGATATAAAAGTAATATAAGTTATAATGTTACTAGTCTAATGTCAGTAAGAATGATTAGTCAAAACTTTACTGTGATAGGATATTCTCTGTTCACGAATATAGCCATACATGTTTATAATTATAGTTTTTGGATTGTATAGGCCTACATACAAAGCATGCTTCTGTTCATGAATATCTGCTCTGGTCTAAATATTTTGAATGTGTTATACCCGTGTCTTATGGAGTAATGACGCTGAAATGTTTGAAACTGTTTTCATTTTGGTTTAGGACTGTGGCTGCATCACCGGCATCTTGCACAAGAAAGGCACACGCACGTCGTTCAGTTTTGAGTTCGCTGGAAAATCACACTGAGTAAGTGCACAGTATAGTAATTGTATTATTCCCAGAATATGTGGTAATATTATTTGTGGTTGATAGTGTTAAAATGTAAGAATTGGCATTCTGTTTTATCAGTCTTGTGATCAAATGTTCTGTATGTGTTTTATGGCCTTATTTCAGTGACTTTAAAATTGTAGTTTTTCACTAAGCACGCATAAACGTTGTTTTCTCAAAAACACAATCACGTACATACATGCTGCTCACATATTATTGTAGCCCAGTTTGTGCTGATTATGGTGTTCTTAAACTTTAGACATTTAAATGTTTGTAAGCAACTGAAAAAAAACACAAATGTCAGGGCATGTCAAACTTTTCCAGGCCCCAAAACACCCTCGGACCCCAGAGGGTTAATGTCCGCTGTTATTCAATTTAGGGGACAAAATCATAGTGTGGAGGTCGCAGTTAACCCGCACCTCTGACATCTGCTAATTCTGGGTACGAATTGGCCTGCTTTTAAGGAATTATTGGGATGCTTGTGAGCGAATGTCTCTTGGGAAAAGATAAAAACAGGGAAGGGGGGCACTCGTGCAGGTAGGAGAGGCTGAACTGGGGCCACTGAGATCTGTACCAGGGGAATGGAGTGAAATCGAGAGGCTGATCCTCTCAGGACGCAAGGATTTTCCTCTGGAGCAGTCTCAAGATGAGTCATTGAAAAATGCTTTTGAACAGGTCCGTTATATCGACAGTCAACCTCTCCAACCTGCTTGTCCGCTTTCTTATCCATATTTTGCGATTAAAAAAGACGGGTTGTATTGAGTGACCCAAGACGCTCAGACAAAGGAAGATACAACACAGCTGTTAGTACCAAAAAGCCGTCGGGAAATGCTTTTCCAGGCGGCTCATTGTAATCCCATGGCTGGACATTTAGGTCAAACAACAACACTAAATCGTCTCATGGCCCGTTTTTTTTGGCCGGGCATTCACAAGAACGTGCGCAGGTGGTGCGCGTCTTGTCGTGAATGTCAGCTGGTAAATCCACCGGCCTCCCCAAAAGGGACATTGCGCCCTCTACCGTTAATGCAGGTCCCCTTCGAAAGAATTGGGATGGACCTCATCGGGCCATTAGAGCAATCCGCAAGAGGGCATAGTTTTGCATTAGTGCTGGTAGACTATGCAACACGATATCCTGAGGCAGTGGCGCTCCGCAGCATCTCCACCAAGAGTGTTGCGGATGCACTGTTTAAATTATTTTCCCAAGTGGGGATCCCGAAAGAGATCCTCACTCACTAAGGCATGGCGTTTATGTCACGTACATTACGCGAACTGTACGAATTATTGGGCATTAAGTCGATTCGCACCAGTGTCTATCACCCACAAACGGACGGGCTGGTGGAACGATTTATTCGCACGTTGAAAACCATGATTCGGAAGTTCACTCACGAGGACGCCACAAATTGGGATAAATGGCTGGATCCCCTTTTGTTCTCTGTGCGGGAGGTCCCGCAAGCCTCCACGGGGTTTTCCCCCTTCGAGCTTCTTTATGGACGTCAGCCCC